>NC_031799.1:7169356-7171087 GCF_001522545.3 Parus major | reverse complement strand
TGGTTTCTACTTTGGGCTGGTGGCTGTAGTGGTCTCGGGGCAGGCAGAGTTTAGCTGGGGTGTCCGTGGCTGTGGATGGTTTTGATTAGTTTTTTTTATGCTTCTTGAGGTAGTGTTGGTGTTGTGTTTTCTGTTGGTTGTTGGGTTTGAAATTCCAAGTCGGTGCAAGTCAATCATTTTCAATGATGTTTTGGGGTTTTTGTGGTTTGTCTTTCTCTCTGGGGGCATGTCTCATTCCTCCTGTGTTTTCCTGCAGTTCCCTTTTTGTTGTTGGTAGGAAACTGTACTTTACTCATCATCTAGTATCTTGGACTTTTCCCTTTTTCCTAAACTCGTGTGTGACTGCAGACTCAGGAAGTAACAGTTTTTTGTTTTGAAGTGTGCTCAAATCCATCTCTCTGTATTTCTCTGAAGTTGAGGATTTTAAGGATTTTTAATGTTGTATTTCGTGTCTGTGAATTTCACTGGTTTGCATGTGTCCACGGTTGGTACTGTAGAGAAATTGAAGTGGTAATACTGGTAATTTACTAACAAATAACTGGCAAGTTACATGTGTGGTGCTGAACTGCTTGTGCTGTCCTATCCTATAATGTATTAGAGTCAGTCATTTTATTCTGTTAAGATTTCAGTTGCACACCTTAACTGCAGGGATGTCCAGCACATGCCTTCTACTAGTGTGCATGGAAATTCCTCTTTTGAGTGGGGAGACTCAAATTTATTCCTTGAGGCTGAAGAAAAGTCATTGGGTAAATTGCGTTGTACTCTAGTTCATTATTAAGTTGGCTTTTAAAGGATTGGTATACTTGAGCTCTGTAGAAGTAGTTGCAACTATCTGTTATGTGTCATAGATAGTTCTGATCTAAATTCTTTGATCATTGTCATAATCCTTCTTAATAATTTGTTTTTCCCATATAATTATATTATATATATAAAATATATATTATATATCATGTAATATATATATAATGTGTATTATATGTCATAGTAGATATATATGTTATAGCTATCCTATATAAGTGTGTAAATAAATATGTCCATAATTTTGCAGGACATGGTCATATAAAGACTGAATTACACTTTTATAATTCTTTAGAGGCTAGCCGTTTACCAAGTCTGGGACTAGGATTGGATTAAACTGAACCCAGACTTCTCTTAGAAGAAGTTTAGCAAGCAAGGAGGTCCTTTCTGAGCCTAAGCGGGAAGCCTTCACTGATAAATGTTGTCCAAAGCTTCCATTCTTTCTTGGACACTTCTCAAAATTTTTTGTAATTATCCATTAGCTTTTTTTTGTTTGTTTTTTACCTATGGTATGCTTGTTTTCTTTGTATTAATATGAGTAAATTGGTTCTTTTTAGCCTTTGGAAGAGCTGTGAAGTGGTTTATTTTTCAGGAGCTCATGTCTTGGTTTGAAAAGACAGGTGTCTGCTAAGAAAGGCAGAAAACTCCCCTTGAAATGGAAAAAATTTAAACATCCCCCCCAGCTCTGAGTTACTATAATCTGGAAATCAAGGGGCTCTCAGGGAAAGATATGGGAATAGGAATAACAGTTTTTTATTAACAAAATTAAAGTGCAGTAGTACCAAAAAACCACAAGCCACTGACAGAGTCAGGACACAATCTGACACCCCTGTTCGTCAGGGTGTTGGTAGCAGTCCAATTAAATGGTGACTGCAATCCTCCTGGAGTGACAGATACGGTTCTGCTGAAGCAATGATCCTGTAGAAGGCTGTA
>NC_031799.1:7167850-7169236 GCF_001522545.3 Parus major | reverse complement strand
GTAGGAATGCTGGGCTCCTCCCCTGGGTGGAGCATCTCACAATGGGGTGATATAATTTTATCAGTCATGAAGTGAGGCTCAGTCACCCATTAACAGAAGATATCCATCTCCCTGAAGGGAGGATTGGTCATGGAGGAGTTAAAGAACATTGCCCTACCTTGTTTAAACAGCTGATAATAGAACATACTTTTGGTTATTTCTTGCATTGCAACCCAAGACAGCTCGTTTAGCCATTAAGTTGAGGAGGATGCTTTGGGTGTAAGCGCCTGAATGTTTGTTGATGAAGTTTCTGCAGTCTCTTGCTTCCATTTTGCAGTTTGACTTTCATTGTAGTAGGGTTTAAGAAGTCTTCTCTAAGCTGTTGCTTTTGAACAATAAAGGATTTTTTAAAATTTCTTTTAATTGTCTGTTTTGCCCTGGATATCCCAAGTATGTGTGGTGCTGAGAGGAGGTGGTATCAGAAGAGCCTGCTCATGGCCTTGTCCAGTGATGCTTTTAGATATCTCTCCAGGAATGGATACCACTCAACCTAATTCCTATTCTGGTTGTTGGTGTTGTATCAACAGAATTCAAAAAATAATACAAATGGATTTATTCTTTCATGTTTGAATTCCTTGTATTCCAGCTTGTGTCATTACCACTGCTCCTGTTTTTGTCTGAGAGTGGTTTGTTTCCTTCAGCTGTCTCAGAAAAGACAGAACCAACGAGGTTCTCATTCCTGACATCACAGGGTATTTCTGGATAGGAGGACTATGGTACAATGTGAAAGTTTCATCTTAAGGGGTCCTTCTGTGTACCTGAGTCTGTAAGAGAACTGGTGGAAAAGCTCAAGTAGGTCCCAGGCAACTGGAGGGTGGCCAATGTAATGCTTATCTGCAGAAAGGGTCAGAAGTAGAATCTGGAGAGCTAAGGGCCTGTCAGCCTGACCTCAGTGCTGGGGATCTTCTTTAGTATCCATCACATGGCACATACAAGAGATCCAGGGGATCAGGCCCAGCCAGCTGGATTTGTGGAATGCATAACTGCTTGACCCTATCTCCTTCTGTAACACAGTGACCCTTTTAGTGGATGAGGGGAAGTCTGGGGTTGCTGACTTCCTGGACTTAAGGAAAGTCTATGACCCTGTATCACATAGAATTCTCCTAGATACACTTGGCTTGGATGCTCTACCCTCTGAGTTAAAAACTGATGTCTCTACCCAGAGTGCTGGTGCATGGAATTACATCCTGGGGCCAGTCACTAGTGATGTGCCCCAGGACTCTCTGCTGGGGCCAGCACTGTTACTTCTATTGATGATCTGAATGAGGGAATCAAGAGCTCCTTTAGTCAGTTTGAGAACACCAAGTTGGGTGGAGTGTGGATCTTCTGGAGGTCAGGAAGGCTCTG
>NC_031799.1:6968746-7167605 GCF_001522545.3 Parus major | reverse complement strand
GCCCAGGTGGCCAAGAAGGCAAATAACACCGGGCTTGTGTCAGCAGTAGTGTGGCCAGCAGGACCAGGGCAGTGCTCATCGCCCTGTGCTGGGGGCACTGGTGAGGCCACACTTTGAATCTTCAGCTTTGTTTCCTCACAGCAAGAAGGACCGTGAGATGCTAGAGCATGTCCAGAGGAAGAAACAGAGCTGGGGAAGGGTCGATAGAGTGAGTCATATGAGGAGCAGCTGAGAAAACTGGAGGAGTTTAGTGTGGGGGAACCTTATTGCTCTCTACAACAATCTAAAAGAAGGTTATAGCCATGTGGGGATTGGCCTTTTCTCCCAGCAACTAGCAATAGGAAGTGAAAATGGCCTCAAGTTGTGCCAGAGGAGGTTCAGGTTGGATACTAGGGAAAATTTCTTCACTGAAGGAGTGGTCAAGCATTGGAACAGGCTCCCTAGGGGAGTGATGGAGGTCACCATCCCTGGAAGTGTTCAAAAATTGATTAGATGTGTCACTTCATTATATGGCTTAGTGGTATTTGGTCAAAGGCTGGGCTTGATGATCTTAGAGGTATTTTCCAGTCTTAATGGTTCTATGATTCTGTATTTGGCCCTCTTGTTTTCTTACTCAGCTGAACGGGTGTTTGCACAGAGCAGTGTCTTTGCAGTGATGCAGTGATGGAGGTTGGTTTAGCACAGGAAACAACCTCTTTGTTCCATGCAAAAGGAGGCCAGAGCTGCTCCTTGTCACTTGTGTGTCACTTGGGGACACACTTTTGGGTTGGTGGTTGGAGGGTGAAGGAGCAGGTGGTGCTAATGATGTGTGAGCAGTTTCCTTCATGGGGAGTGCTGTGCTGGTTGGGTTGGACCATGTTGGGTGCTTCTGTTTGGGTGATGGATCTCTTTGCTTGCTAGTGATGTGTTGGGGTAAAGGACAAGGACCATGTGCTCTGTGTACTGCATCAGGTCCCCATAGCCACTGGGGTATAAGCACAGGCAGGAGCATCCTGGACCAGTTGCAGCCATAGCAGAGCAGTGACCAGTTCTGGACATCTCCTGTAGGCTTTGTGTCTTTTTGGTGTTTCTTGGGTGGAGTTGGTAGCACTGGGCTTCTGTTCCTTGTCCAGATCTCTGCAGACCTTGATGGGTCCCCTCCTTGATTCTCTGAGGTGCACCTTGTCTGTGCCACCCCGTTGCTTCCAAAGCAGTGCTGTGCCATTGCAGAATGGTCTCTTGTGGTGGGATGATGGTTTGGAAGTGGCTTTCATGTCTTGGCATTACTGGAGGGTCTGGAAGGGAGACTGTGGTGGTGGAAGAGGAGGAAGTGTGCAGGGCAGGCATCATGCTGTCTGGGGCAAATGGGTGCCCCAACAGTCTGGCAGCTGTAAGAGATACCTGGGGGCTGCAGGACCACCATTCCCTGAGAATGGTCTGCTGTCTGTAGGCAGGAGGCATTGGCAAGACGGGCTGCAGGAGGGAGACTCAGGCCTGCCTGCCTGCCTGCCTGAGGGGACTGTGTCTTTCCCTGTCAGGTACAAGCATGAAGCACAATGACCACAGCTTTGCTTTTTCATTCTTTTTTGTTTTTACAAAAAGTTTTTATTTATAACAAAAGAAAAAATAAATAAATAAACAAGTGGCCGGCCAAATAAATAAATAAGCAACTAAGTTAATTAAATAAATAAGTAAGTAAACAGAGTTCTGTGATAAATAGAGATTGGCATAAAAGTCCCACAGTACCTCCCCAGTGTCATTGATCCCCATTCCGTTCATCAGGTGAGGTTGCAGTCTGGATGAACGTGATAATTCCACAGGTAGTAAGTACCATCCATATCTTCTCGCAGCTGTCCATGAGTGTGTAGCACAGAAATTTCCTCTTCCTTTCTCTCCAGTGGCCGTAGTTTGGGTATGTGGGCTGTGACACAGACTGACCCCAGTGTCACCACGGTCATACCCTTTCGTCATCAGCTCATCATTTTTCTTGAAAGAGGTGAGACTGGTACCGAGTGATCCCAGCCTAGGCTGCTGCTGTCACCATTCAATCTGTGGCCACTGCCGCTGGCTGGGGATGGGTGTTTGCCATCCGTGGTTTTAGTGGGGTCCAAAGCAGCATGGTGCTTCATTCGCCGTATGAGTCTGTCCACGTATTTGAAGCAGTCAATAGCTTCGAGGCGGACGTGGTCCCAGGCGCAGGCGCTGTGGTTGTGGGCACGGAGGAAGAGGTGGATGTCCCTGAAGTACTTGTTGATGGTGAGCAGCAGGTTGCGTGGTCCTTTGAAAAGCGTGGCGTTGTCGGGGAGGCACTGCTCGAGGAGGTGGATGTGGTGCTGGAGTTTGTTGAGGAGGTCGTTGCGAGGCTGGGTGGGCCAGTGCTGGCTACTGCTGCTTCTGCTGAGGGTGTGGAAGAGGTGCTGGAGGATGCGTAGGGCGGTGTCGGCGGCTTGGTGCGGGTGGAGGTTGTCGCGGAGGAGGGTGTCGGGGAAGAAGGGCGGCTCCTGGAGGTGGCAGGGCTGTGTGTGGCTGGGAGCCATGTCCTGGAGGAGGCGGAGTGCGTCGCCAGGATCATGGGTCCGCAGGTGGTGGCACGGGAGGCTGGCAGCGAGAGCAGTGATGAGGAGCAACATTGCCAGGGTGCTGTGCCACCGGCAGGGCTGTGCACATCCAAGTACAGCCATGGTGGGTCTCTGGGTGCTGTGAAGGAGCCTGGTCTGGCTCGGTGGTGGTCGTTGCTTTGCTTGGGGTGCTGCCGACTGTGCCGTTTTATATGGCCAGGCTTTCCTTTCATCACCATCTTCTAGAGGATTTCCCTTTTCTGTTTTCACTTTTGTTTTTTCGTTTGCTTTCTTCTGAGGGCTTTGGTGCTTGTCACTGACCAGGGAGGGCGCTGCTATGAGAACGGGAGCTGACACTTTCTCAGGGCTGGTGCTAGGGGGAAGCCTGGCTACCCTGCAGGAGGTGAAAGTGTGGCAGAAGTTTTCTGGATGGCTGTGCTGGGGGTGTGTTTCAGGATTGTCTTTCCATCTGTTTTGTGTGTTTCCTTTTTTGGGCTTTATTTTAAAATTTCTCTACCTACTGGCATCTGTTTTTTTCTTATTTCATGCTCTAATATTATTTGCATATAATGTTTAATTTGCATGTTCTTATATTTCTTATTGACAAATATTGTTAGTCTATCAGTCTTTTAAAATTCTATTTATATGTGTGTATATAAATATTTTTTATTTTTTTTTCTGGGGCACTTGCAGCTTTGCTAGTGCAAGAGCTTTTCATCTCTCTGCAAAATCTTGCAGAATACTTTTGGAGCCATCTCTCACACCCCTGTATCCAGAGTTAATTACCCTTGGTATGTTGGTATTTAGAAATAAATGTGCAGACGTCACAGAGGATTTTTTGCCAACTATTCATGCTGTGTTTGTCCTTTCTAGATTTTGAGGTTTTTTTTAAATTATTTGTGAATTTTTTGTGAAAATGTGGCAGTGTTACATGGTCGGGGGCCAGGATCAGGTGGGAATATTTCTATTTCACGTGCCAGTCCACTTACATGGGAAAAGTGAAAGTGGGCAGAGTTCCAAGTGAGTCATCACTGCTTCCTGTGTAACTTCCAGCAGCAAGAAATCCCCATGGTTGCTGATAAAGCAAGAATGGGATTTTCTCCTGAGATTTTTTTATTTTTTTAATTTAACTCAAGTAATGTGCATATTGTTGCTGTAAAGTCTCACTGTGGATTTTTTTGTTGTTTGGGTTCTTTTGGTGTATGTTACATTGGGATATGTTGTCTTCTCAGTTCATCTGTTGCAAAAATCTTAAAAATGCATCAGCTGGTATGTGATCTGCTGCTGGATGGATCTTAAGTCTGTTATGTCTCATCACTTACCCTTTTTCATACTTTTCTGCCTTACTTTTTGGGCCTATTTCTGATATTGCTCTTTTGGCTTTAGGCAGCCTTTTTTTCTCCTTTTGTAGGTCAGGAGATACCTGGGACATTTGAAGAGCAAAGTGTCTTCCCTGATATTTTCCTTCGGGCAGGCATGAACTGGAGACATAACTGCCTTGCACTTATATTTTCTAATGAGTTTTTAGTTTGAATGTATGTATGCACAAGTAGGATATAGATATTCAGTACTGATGTGGTTTTCCCCTTCCTGAGGTGCAGTGGGAATAATTGCAACTCTTACACCCTCTCCTCATGCAGGTTTGATTATATTTTGTCCAGTTTGTATAGGGGGAAAATGTTAGTGTGTCAGTTCATACCTTCTTGAGTTGTTTTCACATCTCTTCTCTAGATCTTCTTTTTGTAGAATTTTCATCAAAACGTTATAAGAGTGCTGCTTCTGAGTAACCTGCTAAGACTTTCAGTGTGAATTTAGTTGTGTTTTGCCAAGTGATTAATGCTGGAGTTCCTAAGGGGGAATTACCAGAGAAGGAGAGGTTGATGATATAATGGCATCATTACAAGTTACAGAAAGCACCTGCAATACTAAAACTTTGCCACATTATTCCATGTTCAGTGATGGAGGATTGTGTGTAGGAGACAGGGAAGTGGTGCACGGAAGTGGAGCAGGGTGGAGGGTACTGTCAACTCCGAGAAAACATTTGAGGTGCTATGACATTTGCAGAGAGGGGTGTGATAAAGGAGGAGACTTTTCCAGTGTTTGAAAATACACGGAAATGGATACATTAGGATACATTACTACTTAAAACATTATCTCTTTCTGGGTTGGAGGCGGTGAGGAGTGGAACGTGAAAATTAGGAGGTAAAAACAGATTACCAGATCCACAGGTGGAGTTTACCCAGAGAGAGAAGGGCAAACTTCTTGCCTTTTTTTTTTCTGAAACTGAGGTCAAAATACTGCTTTGGTTTTGCTAACTTGTCCTGTCATTTCAGAATGCAAGCTTTCTTGTATTGCTTACTTTCTTGTAAAAGACTTAAAGAATTACCTAAGGCAGTGCTCTCCACCTTTTTTATGCACCCTATCAGCAAAAAAATTGTGAGCGCTCACCTACAGTATTATTTTTATTTCTGAATTATATACATATACCCCTATACTAATATATATGTTATAAACATACACAAAAATAAAAATGAAAAAAGGAGAGAAAGGTTGAACAAACAGTTTTAAAGTTCTCTTAAGTTGTATTTATCAAAGGTACCAAATCTATTTCCTTCCTGCACTCCAATGGGTTGTGATACACACCACATTTTGGAGACTATGACCTGAGGTCTCCTGCAAAGTAGTCTAAATAAATTTTCCATTTATTTCCAATAAATAGAGTTACTATTCCTCTCTCTCTTTAAAAGTTTTTGCTGTTTTCATAGCTGACATTTCCACATTTAGGAAACAGGGCATGGTATGAGGGCAAACCCCTCACTGTGTTGTGATAACAGTCCTGGCTTGACCAGAGGCCTTTGACCCACAATGCTCAGTTCTCTTTCAGGCAGTCTCACTGGGAGATTACAGTTCAGAGCCGGGAGCTGTGTGGGAAATCACTTAGTTATTGCCTTTAACTTACCATTAAGAGACAAAATATTTGTATATAACACAAAAAGTGTCTATAAAGTAAATTTATTTTTAAGATGAGGATCCAGGTAAATTTTTAGTTCTGCTGCACAATGTAAGGTCAGCTTCCACCCAAACCTCCTTTAGTTCTTGCTTTTAGAATTTTCTTCTGTGTCTAGTTCGCAGTTGATAAGATCTGTCCAGTTGTGTTACAGTTTCAACTATTAATAAATGGTGTTGTCTCTTTCCAAGGATTACTATGGAATTACATTCCCTGCTCCTGCAACCTTGACAGGCAGAGATGGGAGCCTTGCTAACAACCCGTACTCAGGTGAGTGCTAGTTAGAGATAAGGATGGCAAGTGAGATATGCTGGTTTCTCAGTGCAGGTCATCTACTGTCACTCAAAGAGGAGTTGTTTTTCCCTTCTGTGGTCAAAGAAGCCCTTCCTTGTTCCTGCTCTTGCTCTTAAGCTGTCATTGTGCACAGATGATATTAATGCCATCCAGGATTTCAGCCAGTGGTTTTCATCCACTGCCAGTTGATTACATCTTAAAACTGTAGCCATAAGCATTGTAGTTCCTATAATGATGGTAATAAGTGCTGTCATACTTCCTGGTAACCAGAAAAAAGGAATACTTGATTGGGAGTGAGGTAGAAGGGAATGATGTATGTCACCTCCTTGGTAAATATGTGAACATGCTGCTCTGTAGGCTGCCAGAAAGTACAAGTATTTTTGAATTTTCTGCTTCATGATCACTTCTCTTGGGAGGCTGTTTTTGGGTTAATAACTGAATTTCCCTTCCTGCTTCTTCAATAAGGTGGCCCACGATACAAGCCTTGCTTTCCTGGCCTTCAGCTACTGTCTTCAGAACTTTGGTGGTGTGAGGAACTGGACATCTTAACTAGTCATGCTTGTCAAATAAACAGACATTGGCAAAAATATGCCCATCACTGCCTGTAAATCCTAACCTGCTTTCAGCCCATGAAGCTTTGCTAAACAGGTTAACCTCCAGGAGAGTCACACTTTAACACAACAACCATTGGCTCTCTGGCTACTTACCGTGCTTCTGCTTTTAGCATGTTTTATTGCAATGATCTGATAGTAATGAGTCTGCTCAGACCGTGTGAGATAGGTGAGTATTGGCATCTGTCTTTATCATGGAGTAGCCATGGCACAGAGTCCTGTGCCCTGAACAGGCAGTATCTCTGTGGCTGTTAGGAACAGAGACTGGGTGAGGGCTTCCCATGAACACCTGCAGGCTTTCAGGTGTAGGATTTGTCCTATTCTGTAGTTGCTTGCATTCAGAGGATTTAAATCCATTGAATTCTCCACCTTTGCAGTGTCTTTGATAGCTTTTCTGATCAGTTTTTTCTTTCACAGGTGATGTAACAAAATTTGGCCGTGGAGATTCCGCCTCTCCTGCTCCTGCAACCACGCTGGCCCAGCCGCAGCAGAACCAGACTCAGACTCACCACACGACTCAGCAGCCCTTCCTCAACCCGACCCTGCCTCCAGGGTACAGCTACACTGGGCTCCCTTACTATGCTGGAATGCCCGGTGTTCCCAGTGCATTCCAATATGGCCCAACCATGTTTGTAAGTGTGACAGCCTAAACTGTAACCCTTCCTGCATGCCTCTCCAGTTTTACTTTCTCCAGCCCAAACACTCCACACCTTGGAGTTTATAGGAAGGTTTGGGTTGGAAGGTATCATCAAAGACCATCATGTTCCAATCCCCCTGCCATGGGCACGAGCACCTTCTACTAAACCAGGTTCCTCAGAGCCCCATCCAGCCTGACCTTGAATACTTCCAGAGATGAGCCATCCATGTATTCTCTGGGAAAACTCTGCTAGTGCCACACCACCCTCATGGTGATGAATATTTTCTTTGTATCTAGTCTAAATCTATCATCTTTCAGTTTAAAACAGCCACCCTTCATTCTGTCATTACAGGGCCTGGTAAAATGTTCTTCCCATCTTTCCTGCAAGCCTCCTTTAAGTGTAGAAAGGTCACAGTAAGGTCTCCCTAGAGCCTTCTTTTCTCCAGAATGAAAACCCCCACCTGCCAGCCTGTCCTCATAGGAGAGAGGAGCTCATCCCCATGATCATTTGTGACCTCCTCTGCATCTGCTCCAGAGGTCCACAGCTTCCTCATACTGAGGGCCCTAGAGCTGGAGTCAGTATTCAGGTGGATTCTCATTAGAATGGAATAGAGTCAGCTTCTCCAGTCTGCAGGAGATCTCCAAAAACATGCAACGTGAGAAAATAGGTGCAGTCTCTTCTAAATCTAATCTAATCTAGAAGAAAACAAAAAATTTAACAGGCCAGAACTCATGGACCCCTGTGGAAGTTTCTATAAATAGCTTTCAGCTGCATTTTGTGGGCTTGCTGTTCCTAAAATCCCTTACTAGTCCCTGGAGAATCAAGGGGAGACACAAAACTGAGTCATTGAGCTGAGAGAGCCTGGATGGAGGAGACCCATTAGAGCAGGGCTGGAAAGTCTTAGGAGGAAAAAAGGTTATTTGGGAAGAGGTGCTGCTCCAGGCAGAAGGGTAGATGAGGCTATTTAGGGCCCTGTAGGATAGTATTTTATGAATAGCCTCAGGCAGGAATTGATGTTTACTTTGATTCTTTGGTTGTTCTTCTCAGTTTGTGGGTAAAGATTTGCTGTTTTCATTCAGCATATGAAAAAAAACACACAGCCTCTTCTGAGTGAGGGCTGCATTGCAATCACAGGGACAGGTCTAGGAGAAATCCTGAGACACAAATCCACTATAGCAAGTCACTGCTGTCAGCAGTCCTGTGCCATCCCAGTCCTCCCGACTCTAGACTGGATTCCCGACATGAGGTGGAAGGTGCCTTCCCCACTAGATGGCAGAGGGAGCCTATGTTCCAGCTGAAGGTGCCTTTTGTTCCCATCCTTTGTCCAGGTACCTCCAGCATCTGCAAAACAGCATGGAGTCAACCTGAACACGGCGTCGACTCCCTTCCAGCAGGCGAGTGGCTACAGCCAGCATGGCTACGGTGCAGGTAAGCCCTCAGCCCCGGCTGCCCCATGAGCACCTGTAACCCTTCTTGTGCACCATAACGCCCTGTCTTGTGCACATTGGCAGGCTACGATGACTTAACGCAGGGAACTGCAACTGGGGATTACAGCAAAGGAGGCTACAGTGGATCATCTCAAGCACAAAACAAATCAGCTGGCGCTGGACCTGGGAAAGGTAACACTTTGAGACTGGAGGTTCCTCTGCAGTGGGATTTAGTAGGGAAAACTCCCAGTGCTGTGCAGTCAACACAGCAGCCAGCTCTAAACAGGGTCATGATCCAAGCTGTTTCTCCATCTCCCATACACAAAATGCTTTTTTAATGGCTCACTTGTTCCTTCTAAACCTCATGACTGAACTTTGCATAAAGATTTGTGTGGCTGATGCACAGCTTGGTCCAGTTATACACGGGAGAAATGGTAAGCTATTTCCTAAGCCAGAGCTTTCTTTGCTGAAGAATATAGTGATCCTTCAACAGTGCTGTGATTTTGAAACTTGAGCAGTTCAATGTTGTTGCTGAAATTACCTTCTGCCAAATCATAGCTGGATGTTAAGCCTCTTGGTAGGCACCTGAGACACCCACATATTAGAGGGTATCAGGGCACTTCACATGTCTCTGGACTGTCCAGCTGCTGCCTGTACATGCTCATAACATTGTTGTGCCTGGAAATGTTTCCTTTGTGACCATAAAAGCTGACAAATTTATCTAGCTCATACAAAAACTTTGTTTGGCACATACTGGTTAGATTTGAGAAGTGTGCTCTGGGCTGCTTAGCACTAACTGGTTCATCCTCATGCTGAAGCAAATACCAAGTATTTGAAACACCAGGTGAAACACACTGTGCATTTGAAACACCAGGTGATCACACTCTTTTTGGTGGAGAAGCAGTCCAGGAAGGAGCAGTGTCCAAGGAGGATTACAATCAAAGCTTAAAGCAGCAACCTTGAACCCAGTTCTCTGATTCACCAAACAAAACAGCCATTGGCTTTATTCTGATCCAAGTGAAATGATCAGAGCCACACTCTATAAAATTGTGAATAAGTGTCTCTGAACCAGTGATGCTGATTCTGTCAGGGCATAGGAGCACTGCAGACTTCACTCTTCTGTAGGATGTGGAAGCATAGGGGCTCAGATGTGTAGGAGATGCTGAGTCTCATCACTCAGGGCAGTATTGGTAAGCTCTTGCATGCTGCAATAGAGCCGAATGCACCTCTGAACCTAGGGGAAAGCTGGCTTTTTGTGGCCTTCAGTGAGTGGTCAGTGCAACCAGTTGCTGCCTGGTGAAGTGCATTGGAATCTGAGTGTTAATGGCTGGGTGTGGACCTGGGTGATTTATCCAGTGGGGTTTTGCAGTGGGAACAAGAAACTGAGCCCCTTCTTCTGTTCCCTCAGCTGTGGGTCTGAGATCATGGAGAACTAGAAGGGCAGAGGCTTCCAGAGGTGCTGAGAGCAAAGCTTGGAATCATGCTGACTAGAGGGGTGACATTCTCACTCTTGGTGGCATTTCTGTTTTCCAGGTGTTTCTGTGACCTCAAGTAACACGGGTGTGCCTGATATCAGTGGCTCAGTCTATAACAAGACTCAGGTGAGGAGTGTTGGACCCTCCTCCCTCAGTCCCCAAGGCTGATGACTCCTACTCCCAGGCTGGCCAGTCTCAGGGTCAGCAGGCCACGGCATCTCCTAACACTGGCTCTGTCTGCTGCTGGAGTGAAGTCTTATCCTCTGTCCCACTGTTTCTGCGGTGTCAGCACCTGACAGCAGCTGCTGGCAGAGGCTCAGTGCTCCCTGTGCTGCACACTGCCTACACTACACCATGCCATCAGTGTCCTGGGTGCAAATGAAGTTATGGGTGTTAGCATTTTTAGTACAAATAGTCCCCAAAGCAGGTGAGTTGAGAGGCTGTTTGCTTTCCATCAGAGGGACAGGCAGTAGTACCCACCTCTAACACCCAAGGGTCCCTGTCCCAAGCTCTCTTGTGGCCATTGCTCAGCATAAAGCTCCCCAGGCAAAGCAGAAAGTGCTCTGTCAAGCTGTGCTGTGCACTGGGCTTATGTCCAGCTCCTGTTTGCTCCTCCCTGCACCCTCAGCAGGGGAAATCGGTCCCTGGCTGTGATCCATGCTTACAGGTAGGAAGCCAGCTGTCAGCTCTGTGCTTAGGGGTCAAGCTTTGGCCAGCAGGAGGAAAATTTTACTGCAAGTTCCTTTGTTTTTGTTGAGCTGCCCTGGATAGGCTGAGTAATTTTAGGCTGAGCCCACTCAATGGGGAAAGAACTTATTAGGCAGCTGCTGTGATCCCATGTCCCTTTGAATGGAAAGAGGTCAGGGGGAAAAAAAATCCACAATGCCTGTGAAAATAAAAATTTCAAGAGCCATTAGTGCAGAAATACGGGTGAGAACAGGAGCTGAAATTCATCCTCTGGTGTGCTTGCAGGTACTCAGTGTGACTTGGCTTCCCCATGGGGTAGGTGAAAGGTTCAGGTGATGTGTGTTTGGGCCACTCTTGTTCTGGTCTGGCTGGGGCTACTCACACCAGTCTCTGACCCTGTGCTCATTGCCCCCTGTGCAGACATTTGACAAGCAGGGATTCCATGCTGGCACTCCGCCTCCCTTCAGCCTGCCTTCTGCTCTTGGATCGACTGGGCCCCTGAACCCTGGTGCTGCCCCAGGTTATGCTCCAGCCCCGTTTCTCCATATCCTCCCTGCACATCAGCAGCCTCATTCCCAGATGCTGCACCACCACCTTCAGCAGGATGGGCAGGTGAGTCAGCCCCTTGTGCCTCTACAGCATCCCCAAGAGCACACTGCTCCCCCTTCCCAGCAGGGTCCTGGGGTGTTTGTTTCCTTCTGTTGTTTGCTTTGCTACTGGAGGAGGGAACCTCATGAAGTTCAGGAAGGGGAAATGCCATGTCCTGTCTCTGGGGAGAAAACAGGCCAATGCACCAATGTATGTCAGGGACCACCTGCTGGAAAGCAGCTCAGCAGAAAAGGCCCTGGGGGGCCTGGTGAGCACAAGCTGACCATGATCCAGCAATGTGCCCTTGCAGCAAAAAGGGACAATGGGATCCTGAGCTGCACCAGGCTCAGCACTGCCAGCAGGTCAGGGGAACCGATCCCTGCCCTCTGCTCAACCCTGGTGAGGCCACAGCTGCAGCATCATGGCCAGTGCTTGGCTCCCCACTGTGGGAGAGACATGGATGTGCTGGAGAGTGTCCAATGAAGGACTGATGAAGGGGCTGGATAATGTCTTCTGTGAGGAAAGGCTGGGGGAATTGAAACAGTTCAGCCTCTCCTGAGAGGAGATTTCATCAGTGTGCAGAAAGGGAAGGTGTAAAGAGTACTGAGCCAGGTTCTTTCCAGTGGTGTCCAGTGACAGGAACAGGGACAGTGGTCAGAAACTGGAACACAAGAGGTTCCCTCTGAATATCAGATAAAATGTTTTTGCTAAGTGACCAAACACTGCCCAGGAAGCTGATTGAATCTCCACCCTTGAAATTGTCTGAGAATGGTGCTGGGCAGCTGGCTCTTAGGTGATCCTGCTTGAGCAAAGGGGTTGGACAAGATGCCTCAAGAGATCCCTGCCAGCCTCAGCCAGGCCATGATTGTGTGAAGAGCCCATCCTGCTCTTGGCTGGGGAGGGATGATTTGTGGGGTGTGAAGGCGAGGCAGGTGAGCACTTGTGCTGTGATTCTGGGGAAAGATGAAGCATCTCCTGCAGGTAACGTGTCAGCTTCGATTTGGTTTCACCTGCACGTGTTTACTTTTCTAACACCAAATATTCCCTGAAAAAAACAGTGTTCAGCCTTAGAGTCCAGTAATAGGACATGATTTTGTGCTCCAAATGTGTGACATCGTTGTCTGGTGTACCACCTCACCTCGGGAAAGCTCCTTTGCTGTGCCTGGCCCTGCTCCTCACTTCCCCTGTGCTTTGGAGGCAGTGGGATAGTGCTTTCCCAAGCTCTTGCTTGGTGTGTCCATGGTTGCTTGGCCTGGACTGTGATGTAGAGATGGTGCAGGGTAGAAACAGATCTGATGAGGGGGGAGCATTGCTTTGCGATGTTGGGACGAGCTTATCTTCCTGGGAATGCTGGTGCTGTGGCAGCTGATGCTCCTGTCTCCTTTGTTTCCCTTTTCTAGGGTGGATCTGGCCAGCGCAACCAACCCAGCACCATGCAGCAAAAGTCTCAGGCTACCAAAACCGCCTATGGCACTTCTCCATACTGGACAAACTAAATCTGAAACCGGGGAGAGGGGGGAGAATGAAAGGAGAGGAGGAAGAAGAAGGAAAAAAAAAAAAAAAAAAGAAAACAAAAGAAAAGAGAAAATGAAAGCCGAAGCCCATTCTTTGAATTATTAGGAAAAGTTACTGCTCAGCCAAACATCTGTGCGGGGAGAACTGCAGCCAGCTGCCATCCTCTGTGTGACTCGCCTGCTTCCTCTTTGAGTTGCTGTTATATGTAATATATTTATGTATGTATTTGTAAATGTAATAGAGCCTAAATGTGGTTTTCTGCATCTTGCAGCCTGTTTTATTTTCTTTGTAGGAAAACTAATTATTCATTTTCCATCTGCACCAGGGCATCCTTCTTTGTTTTGTATTTTAAGCTCTATGGGTTTTTAACTCAGTCAAAGACAAACTGCGCCTTTTTTTCTAGAGCTGGAGCCCATTTATTTAATGCAGTTCTAAATTCAGAGAAATAAGGAGACTTGCCCTTCCAAAAACCTAAATCAAGATGTGTCCTGTTGGTTTGATTTTACCCCCTCACCCAAAATATAGCTGTTATTTTAGAGGGGGAAAATAAAAGAAAGAAAGAAAAAAGTTTTGTGGGCCTTCCCCTTTCTTTCATTTCCTCCCTCCCACCCTCTTGCTGTGGAAGACAAAGTCTTGTGGGCAGTTTCATCACTGTGGCCTTGAGCTGCAGTTTCAAGTTAATTTTTCAGTTTTCTAATAATAATAAAAATAAAAGGACAGGGTTTTATTTTTCGTTTGTGCGGGGCTTTTTTGTTGGTGGTGTTTTTCTCTAGCAAGAGACTTTGGATGGCTCAGTGTGTCCTGGAACCTCCTTTGCATCACTAGAGGCAAAAGCTATGTAGCGGTTTCTTAAATAAAAGTATGAGCTGTGTCTTGTACCTCTTTTTGCCCTGAGCCACATTCCCAGGAAAGCCAGAGCTACTGGATGGAAACTTCATTGTCCCTCCCTTTTTTTAAAACAAAGACCTTGGAGGCAACTCCTGGTCCTTCTTGTCCTGCACCAGTGTGGTGAATGTTCTAGGAGTTTCATTTCTTTCTAGCCCTTCCTCCACCTAATAAAGAACTGAGCATACCACTGGTGTCCACCTAATAAAGATCTGAGCATACCACTGGTGTTTGTCTGCATTTTCAAAGGCTCCAGGAGCAGTTTTACAGCCTGTCCCTTTCCACCTGTTCCTGCCACAGCATCCAAGCCGGGGGGCTAAGAGCAGCAAGTGGTTCTGACAACAGTGAGTTCACCTGTGTGCTGAGAGCTCTCAGGGACCCACAGCAGGGCCAAACCCTCACTCCTGCCATCATCAACCAGTTCTGCCTTTGGTGTCTCCTGCGGTGGTGCTCCAAATCCTTGTGAGCAGCTGGGATTGGTAAGGACGGAGCAGAACTGGAGTTCTGTCCTCTCTTGCTTCGCCCATAAATCCATAGGCTCCACTGGTCCAAGGGCAGAGGTGTGAGGGCACTTGAGGGAAGTCTCCTGCCCCAGACTTACCCTTTTGATCATCCTGTCTCCTTGCAGCAGAGGAGGTGGGTAAATGTGAAGCACATAATGGGAAAGGGGCTTTTTTTCCCTTTTAGTATCCACAAGAAAAAATAAGTCTGTTTCTACACTGAGAAATACTCTTTCTCTGTTACCAGCTCTTGTGAGACACTGTTGTTACCCAGGCCTCCCCCAGCCTCTGAGCAGCACAAGAACTACTCTGACATTTTTCTGCCCTGGCTCAGGTTTTGACACTGGTTGAATTCCAACAGCTGCTCCAAGCCCTTGGCAGCTGCTGCCCCACTGCCAGCAGCTTTGCGGCCTGAATGTCAAGGAGAGCAAAAATGCTTCTGCAGGCAGGGGCCCCATCAGCTTGTACAAGACTGCACCAGTGGCTGAACCCTCACAGCAGCAGCACCTCATTCACCTGCTTCAAAACACAGATTTCTCTAGAGCTGCCTTTCACTCTCTTGAGGTTCTGTTTATATATAGACACCCAGTGCTGCTCCGCAGTTGTAGATAGTTCCTGCATGTGTCACAGTTCAGAAGCAGCTGGAGCAACAGGGGAGAGATGGCAGCCCCCAGCAGCCCCTGAGCCTCAAATCCCACACCTTCCCAGCTGCTCTGGGGTCCTGCCTGTAGGCAGTGTTGCCTTCAGCCACAAGCAGACTCCTCTTCTGTGAGACTCAACAAAATGTTTCTCCCTTCCCCTACCTTGTCATTTCGGCAGGACTTGTCTGCAGCAGTTTCCTTTCTAAGCCTTGTTCCACTGATGGCAGAGGCAGTGTTGCCCAGCTGCACTTTGCCACCAAGGAAAGGATGGGAAAACCCCTCCTTTGCAGCCCCCTGGGCTTACCCAGGCAGGTAAGAGTGGGCTGGAGCCCTTGCCCTGCCTTTGGTATCACACTGCTGCTGGAGGAAGCAGCTACTGGCAGTTCAGGGCAGCCCAGTGCTGTAGGGTCAGTCACGAGATAAGAGCAGGCCAGATCCCAGACAGCACCATCCCTCCAGTCCCTTTCTGTAGTATGGAGCCTGCTTTGGGAAGGCAGCTCCAAAATGCCATTCCTCCAGCTCAGCTGTGCAACAGAAGCACTTGGGCCCCAGCCACATTTGACTCAGCAGTTGCTGTGCTGCCATTGATCCCAAGTGCAGCCAGTGCAACTCCCTGGCACTTGTCCCGCTAATTTTAGCTCGACTGCAGCAGGGGGGCACTGCAAACACCCTGCTCCCCTCCTGAGCCTGCAGGGAACAGCAGAGGACAGGCAGGACTGGCACTCACAAGGGCTGGGAGCCATGACCTCAATTTCTCTGCCGAAGCTGCTCCCTGACCCAGCGGTCAAACTCCTCCTCCACCCTGTCCAACCCTTTCAGGAGCATCGTGCTCCTGCCCTGCCAGGGCACTGGCCACCAGCAGCTCTGTGTCCTGTGTCCCTGCTCCAGTCACATGAAACCACCAACCACCCCAATGGTCTCCCCCTTCTTGACTTAGGGAGGCTAAATGTAACAGCAAAGGTCTGGCCTTTTGCCAAAGTCCTCCTCTAAATCAGTTTGTTCTTTAGTCTTAGGTGCAGGCAGCTGTCAAACAGCAGCTTTATTTTGCAATAAACTGATTGATATTTGTATATAAATATGTCTATTGATACCAGAGCAGCAATGAACTCATGAACAGCTGTTATTCAAAGCTTTGAGTAACTCATGCAGTGCAACCAGCTCAAATATGGAAGTAATAGCACAGAAATATTTTCATTTCACATTTTTATTAGTAGACAGATGTGCAGAAAAGACAAAATATAACTACTGAAGAAGAAGACAACACAAAAATGCATCAGTTAATTCTTTCTGGTAAATTATACTGAAGAAAAAAAAGGAAAAGATCTGGGAGTTCAGCTAAGAAAACTACTAAGAAATCTAGTGTACCCTGCTGGTTTCAGAATGGTTGAAAACTGCATTTGAAGGGACATGTAGTTGCAAATGTAAACGCTAATATTGACTGAAACAGGAGAAAAGGGATTAAGAAAAAACCAGAATACACAAAGCAGGTAAACATTTTTCTGCAATCTCTTAAATAGTTTCAAAAAAATCCCCTCATACTTCAGTTGTATCTGAAAAAAAGGAAACCAGCAAGTCAACAAGCAATGACACTGCACAGGACAGTGGGGAAGAGAAATTAGTCTGGTTAACCAACGTCAGAGCTCTCAAAAGAGGTTGCTTTTTTGTCATTAAAAAAGGGTAACAGAAGAGTCATAATAATGCATCTTTTACAACACCAAGCTTGGAAATACAAGTCACTGGAGAGTATACAGTGAAGACGGTCAAAAGTACAAGGGAAATCCTGAAAGATGCAGTATCCTCATTTCCAACCAAGTCATCAGCAAAGCCAGCGTTGCCACATTCTGGTCCTCCATCCCCCGCAGCCACCTGAAAGTTGGAGGCTGGAGCCCCTGCCCTGGCATGGCCCCGAGTCCAGTCCTGCAGCCGGGAGCACCAGGGGCCCATTTGCCAACCCTGGCGCTGCCCTCGCAGGGCTGGTGTGAGGCTGGGGGTGGCCCACCCTATCATTAGAAGCAGGGGAGCCCCGCTGCAGGCCCCAAAAAGCTGAGTCAGTCCTTGCTGGAAGAAGGCTGACACCTCAGGAGGGTGGAGCTGCCTTCCCAGGTAACAGGCAAGCAGGAAGGCAGGAGACCGAGGGAGCCATGGGCACAAGGAATCGCCACTCGGGCAGCCTTCACTGCCTGTGGGCGGAGGGATGCAGAGCCGGGGCAGGGACTGTCCCTCCAAACCCCAGCAAAGCAACATCTTGGAAACATCTGCCTTGTTCACTTCATGCGAAGCCCCGAGGGCTTTCCTCTCCTCTCGTCTGCTCTCTTCTCCTCTCCGTCCGGGCAGCGCACTCGGAACATTTGCTCAGTGTCGCACCGGGACGCAGCCACGGAGCGGATCCAGAACAAAGCCTGTTCCCACCCCAGCACCCCCGAGGGACCTGCAGCTGGTGACGTACCATGGAAAACCCTGAGATACACAGAGGGGAGGCGCAGCCTCTGCTCAGGGTGATGCCTCTGTACCTGTGGGGATCGAGAGTTTCGCCCAAGCAGGGCCAGCACCTCCAATCTGCTCCCGGGGCTGCCAGGCCCAGCTGCCGATCCAGGGATCATCAGAAAGGGGAA
Source organism: Parus major (assembly GCF_001522545.3). Lineage (NCBI taxonomy): Eukaryota > Metazoa > Chordata > Aves > Passeriformes > Paridae > Parus > Parus major. The sequence goes on along the minus strand of NC_031799.1, from coordinate 7,150,188 downwards.
CTCGGGGCACTGCACCACAGCCAAACACGAGCACGCTGCAACGAGGGGAGGGCTGAGGGCCTGAGGAAGAGAGTTCTCAGACAGGAGCATGCAGGATCCCCCTGCCCAAGACAGAGCGCCCTAAGCTCTGCCAAGGGCTTCCAAAAACATGCGGGAGGCTAAGCTCGGGGCACCAGCTGAAGCACACTGCTGAAGGGCCTGTCAAAACCTGCTGCTGGCCTGCTCTGCTGTGGGGCTGCACACACCCTGAACCCCAGGGAGCTGGGCAGGGGAAGAGCCCCGCACTGCCCACTTCTGCCCTGCAGCACAGACAGCCCGGACATCCCGCGGGCACCAAAGTGAGTTCCAAACTCTGACAGCCTTGCAGGCTCTTCTCTGAATTCCTCTGGGAAGTGCATGCAAAGTACTTCTCTTAAAAAAAAATAAAAATAACCAACCCAAAAAATCTAGTCTTTCCTATGTCTTACCACTGTGCTGAGAAACCACAGTAAAGAACTTGTTTCCCTAAAAATGCAAGTGCTGGAGAAGAACAAACAGAATCCCCCTCGTTTAGGAGCTCTTCTGTGTGTAGTTGAAACCCCAATCCATAACTTCAGATTCCATGTTTACAAAGAGAATTATAATGCAAGTCAATGCCTATGAAAGGTGGGCAGAATTCCAGATATATTCAGGGAGCTAGGCTCTCACATTGTATCACTTAGATTGTCTTTTTTGAAATCAAACTTTTTTATTTCCCATATAGTCAATTACCTTTTCTGTGTAGATAAACCTACCTCTAAGCAAGTGCATGTCAAATGTTCTTAAGCTCAGCTGTGCAGAGCCACACCTGCCCACAGGTGACCCACACAAGTGACAGAAGGCAGCTCCAGATGCACAGGGCTGGGGCTGCAGGGAGCAAGAACTGCCAGCCAGCACAGGGCAGGAGGCTGCTGGTCAGTCCCACTGCCAAAAATAAGTCCAGCAGGAATGGTGGCCCTCTGGGCAGCAGGATGCACATCTGCTCCCTTCCCTTCAGAGAGAGACAGCTGGCAGAAGATCTCAGCAGAACAGCTAAACTCAACTTTTTCAACCCTGTCCTAGTCTGAAAAAAATTTTTAAAAAAATAGCAACCCAGGGCTCAGTTGTACAGATGGGAAGTGTTAAGTGTTTATTTTAGGGTTCATATCACAAGCCTTTTCCAGAGACAAAACTGATTTTGCCCTCTGGGGCTCCAGGGGCCAGCTATTTCCTAACTTAGCAGGCAGGAAAGGAATACTGTACCTTTCAGTGACATCCCATTCAAGCTCAACACACAGTAGCTTTACACTCTCCGCCCCACACCTTATAAAGGAAAAGCCACCACCACAAGGCTAAACGAATGTACACACGCTATTATTGTAAATGGAGCAGCTAAACCTTGGCAATTTGCTTTGTGGGGATTTTTTTTTTTTTCTTCCCAATAAATGCAGCACTTTGAGCTCCCAAAAACACGGCTTCCAATGGGTTTGTTCCAGCTTTAAATGCATTAAACATCTCAATGCAAGACTGTATTTAATTCAAGAATCTAAACACAAGCAAACCTGTTTTGCTGTGAGCATTTCGTAGAGAAGTGAAAAGGGGAGTTTCTTTTTTAAAAAGAAATTGTAATACAGTGATGAAAGGGTTAAGAATGCAAGAATTCAGACATTCTGTGGAGGGTCTCTAAGAGGTCCATAAAAAAGGAGCGAACAGATCCATACAACAGGAGACAGCAGGAGACAAAGTTTTGTGTTGGGTTTTTTTTTTTGTTTTGTTTTTTTTGACACCCCCCCCTCCCCCCCCACTTTTTTGCTGGACTGCTGCTAGGTTACCGCTGCTCCCTTCTGGCCTGAGTCGGCAGGGCAGTACAGGGGCATAGAGGGAGCAGGTCACGACTCCTCGTTGCCAGAATCATCATCATCGTAACAGTCGGCATCCTCCTCCTCCTCATCCTCATCGTCAATGTCGTCATCGTACAAGTCGTCGTAAAGCAAATCTGAACTGTTGTCATTGGAAGGCACTTTAGTTTTGATGCAGTACTCTGCCAGTGTAGTGGGGACCTTCACACCATCCTTCTCTGCCTCAGCTTTGGTAGCCAAAACCTGTTTCCTGTGGGGAGAAGGACACAGCAGCAATGAGAGCAGGGCCGTGTGCCAGGGGCTCATCTGCCCCCCCCACCGCCCCTGCAGGCCCTGCCCAGCCCTCCTGGCAACTCAGGGACAGGGGAGCCGAGGTTTGCAGGAAGCACCAAAAGCAGCACTGGAAACAGATTTGGTTCCTGCAGCCCCAGACTTGGGAGAATGCCAAAGGTGTTTGCAGCACACTCACTCTCAGCAACACATGAAATCGGTTATTCCACAGGCTCTGCACTAGAGATCTGCCAGAGGCCAAAGCAAATTCCATTCACTACCGTAGGGATGGCCAAGGATTTCCTAGGATGATTTATTGACTCTGCTGCTGACAACTCTCCCACAGCATGCTCAAAACTGCAACTCCCACAAGCCTTTGGCAGCTCTCAGCTCCCATTGGAGGGTCAGAGCAACAAGGGCACATGGCAGCACCCCAGGACACAGCCTGGGGCTTGCAGAAGCCAAGTGTTTCCCACCACCCTGGGCAGGCCCGGCTGCTGTGTCCCAGCAGGGAGGAGCAGATGGCAGCCTGTCCCCTCACCCACCCACTGCCTGTCAGTCTGCCATTCCCTGTGTGAAGTGAACCCTGCTCCACTGGAGCAGAGGGAGCTGAAGGATTCTCTGCACAGACAGAGCCCCACTGGCCCCACCCAGGGCCACATCTGCCTAGCTGGCAGAGACAATGCAGATGTGGCCTCCTGCTGGCTCTCCAGGCTGGGCTGTCCCTCCACAATAGCCCTGGCCCACACTCACATCATCCCCCTGCAGCTCCTGACAAACTATGGACTTCTGCAAGGGCAGCACTGAGCAGTGCTTCCAGCTAATCCAACCCAGCTCTGCAAGCCCTTGACAAATCCTGCTGATGCTCCTTTGAATTGGAGGGACAAGATTATGATTCATGCATGCATTAAGCACAGAAATTAGTAGGATGCATTCAGTTTGCATCACATCCCAAGCAATGCAGGGCTCAAAGACAAGCAGGGACTTTGACTAGGATTTACTAGTTGCCAATAGGTTTTGCAGAGCATCATGACAGATTAGCCTGAAAAAAGAAAAATTTAAAGACAAATCAGCCCAGTCTTCCTGCCCCAGAAGTTAGCACTGCTTCTGTGTGCTGAAAATTCTGGAGGGACCTGAAGTGTGGACTTTAAATAAAACAATGAAATTAATTTCCAAATTAAATTCTGCTGCAGGAAGCTGGTTTCAGCAAATTCTGGAAGCAGTCTGTTTGATAGGATTCAAAGCAGAAGGCTGGTAGCCCAGCACCACAAGTGGCCAAGTTTACCTTATGATTTCGGCGTACTCCTTGTCTTTTCCTTTACTGTCCCTCCATTTCCTGAACATGACTGATGCATCCACATTGGCTGGGGAGAATGTGTTGGGCTCGTTAAGCAAAGAGATTACACTCAGTAAGATAGTCCTGAAAGAGGCAATCATAACAGGAGAGTCAGAGCTATCATATTCAGGAATTCTGGACATCCACAACCTCTTTAGGTGTTGCATCTTAAACTTGTTTGAAGTGAAGTCTTAAGCTGAGGACAGTGGTTTTTAAGCGAAAGCAGGTATTTATGAACCTCAGACCCTGGACATTGGTGTAAGGAAGGTGATTCAACACAAACCTCATGTGACTACAGACCCTTGTGTCTGTGCATGTGCCTGGGACAGGGCAGCATTCAAAGCTACAATCAGACCAGAATTCAGGTTGTCTGCACTATCCACAGATGGTGTGGGGATGGAAATCTGCTCTGTGAGCTGTTCCTGGTGGCTTGCAGCCTCCAGCAGGAAGCCAGGCTGTTTGCCTGCCCTGCACAGGGAGAAGGACCATTATGACCCAAGGCCAGCAGAAAAGGCTGCACTACTTTTCCCCTGCCCTGCCAGGTGGTGGAGGCTGAGGTCAGGGCAGGATTCTCCCCACTCAGGCTGCAGCAGCAGATCCTGAGCACAGCAAGAGGAAGACAGTGTAATGCTTTTCAATGCCCAGGCAAAGTGCCAGGACCCAGTGGGATTCAGCTGCTGGTACTCAGCATTGCCAGCATGAGCCAGTCACATAACCCCTGTCAGGCAGGCAGGTAGACAGATGTACAGTCTTCCAGGATTTCCAGCCAGGTTCTCTGCTCTGCTGGCATTTACCAGCTGCAAACCCCATCCTCATGCCCAGAGCTTTCTCCTGCAGTCCCTAGAACCCTTTGCATTTGAGAGACGTAGTCTTTGCTGCTCTTGCTGAGCCCCAACCTGCACAAACTCCCACACCCAGCCACTGGCTGTAGCTGCCACCATGACAGTGTCACCCGACCCCATGCAGCAATGGCTTCCCTTTCAAGTGGAAGGGATAAATGAGAACAGGGAATAGTTCTTGAAACACAGCATTACCTAACAGCCACTTCACAGACCTTGATTAAAGGAGACTGGGAGCTGCAGTTGTGTTCGCACTGATTCAGGGACATGTTTTGAGCACATCTACTGGATCATATATCTGGCTACAATTCCAGGAAATGCTTGGTCATTTGGATACTGAGTATCTTGAAAGGTTTCGAAAATAAACACTTGTCTCTGAACAGACTGTTCAGCACAGCTATCAAGAGAGTCTTATACAATTCATTTTCTAAATTATATAATTCTGTATGAAAAAGAGAACAGCAGCTCTGGAGAAAACTGTCTCATTGGACTGGAATGATGGGCATAAGAGATCATTTTCTACTTCATCTCAAGAATTCATTTAAGAGCCTTTGATTCTCTGCAAACAGGGCAGCACATCAGCTTCAGTATCATGCAGCAGCTTTCATGCAGAGCAAACGAAGTCTAGGGATGGCTGAGGACCGGAATTCTGGATTTAGCATCTGCTCTACCACACTTCCATGAACAGTGATGAGAAGCAAATTTTCACTGTGGTGTCCGGACACCAAAGTCACTTCAAAGCTACTTAAATACACCAAAACAACTGTATTGGAAGTGAAACTCTGAGCTCTTCATTCCCATCCAGCACATTAGATCAACTCCATCACAGCTGATATCTTTAAGAGCTGGAGAGTGTCCTCAAACTCAAACCTGGTTGCTGTGAACAAAGTACAGTAACAGACAGGCATCCCAGCATGGAGGATTTGACAGGACTAAAAGCACCAAAAACGTTCAGCCATGTGAGACTGAAAACCTCAGCACCAGACACAAACTGCATAGGCTGGATATAGGCTGAGTCTCTGGGTTACTGTCAAGGATCTGTCTCCCCTAGAGACAAGGCTGCTGTAGCATGGAAGAGCAGCCAGCAGAGGTTCAAGGAAACAGACCTGTTAAGGACCCTTTTTTTTCATGTATGAATGTAAGAAGGCTCAGAGACAGACCAATTTCTTCACAAAGAGACATGATATAGACTGGCTGATGTTCTCAACCAGCATATCCTGTTATATTCCTTGTTGAAAAAGGATTTTTTTAAAATCCCAGCTGCTACCACATTGTAGTCTCTAAGAGACACCTCAAGAAGTAAGTATAGATTGGTCCAAGGGCATTTTTGCCCTCTGGTATAAAGTTAAAAGTTTTAGCCTAGGCTGCACTGACAGTCACTTTATTGGATCAAGCTGTTTGTGGAAGCTTACCAAATCTTAGGCAGCAAAAAAACCCAAGAAAAATGGGAATCCCCACAAAACAAAGCAATAGGCAGACAGTGTGTCACCAATCTGCAGGAGATACAGGTGTACCAGTACCTTGAATACTGTGAGAGTCCTGGCCTGTGCAGTTCAAGGGCAGCGAAGACTGGGGAGATGTGGAGAAAGACAACTAAAATGATCAGAGAGCCTCAACCCCAAGCCTTGCCACCACTCACTCAACTCCATGGGCCACAGAAAGCAGTGTTCTCTGGCAAACAGATCAGAGCTGCATTCCCTCATATCTTGCTGGGTTTTGCAGTATTTACTTATGCCTTTATCACCTAGCTCCCAGTGATGGGAAAGTCCATACTGATTGTGTTTAAAAAAATAAATGAGCCTGCTTGACACCTTTAGAGGTGGAAGCACAGGTGAACTCTCACAGCTGAAGAATGAATTTTCCCTTTCAGACACTTCAACCCCACTCATCTCTGGGCAAACAGTCAACACTTGGCAGGATTTACAGAATTCACCAGCTGAGGAGCAGCTCCCTCCCACATCTTCAGCCCCTCTGCCTCCTGTCTGACACGCTGGAGCTTTCCCAAGCCAGATGGGACCCCAACAGGTTGCACTTCTGCTGGCACTCTGCCCAGCTGGTGATGGTGGTAGCAAGCTAGAATGAAGGACCAGTTTTACTTTCGTTCACTGATACATTCACTGGCTGAGGAATGTTTTGACCTGTCATCCGTAAGTTCAAGATGCTTCAAGAGCATTAGCACTGAAAACTGTGACTGTAGTGAGGGAGAGCAGAAGTTAGATAACGAGCACCATGACAAGTTCCATGTCAGTCTCTAGGGTTGAATATAATGAAATAATCAAAATGTATGTGTGATATACATAATTAATGCCTGAAGCTGTTTCCTAACTGTGAGTTAAGGTTTGTCACCTAGTTGATTCTTTATTTGAGTAATGAGAATGAAATTCAGCTGCTGTTTCTGACACATGAACAGGTTAGGCCTTGAATGCTTCTGGTACTTAGTGATCCTTCGTATTTTTGGCAGGAAGAAAAGCACCAGCTGCTCCCAACATGACTCAGCAGGACAGGAGATAGACCAATAATGAAATACAAACAAAAGGCAGAACTCTGCAAAGTTGCTTCTACTGGTCAGAATATTCAAAAACATACTGTACTGGGCTTGCAAGGCCAAGCTTTGGTAGCTAGGGGGGCTACAAGGGTGGCTTCTGTGAGAAGCTGCCAGAAGCCTCCTCTATGTCCAACAGAGCCTGTGGCAGCTCCAAGATGTGCCACTGGTCAAGGCTGGGCCAATTGGAAATGGTGGTAATGTCTCTGTGACAATATTTTTAATAGGAAAAAAGTTTTAATTGTGTCCAGAGAAGAGTGGAGTGAGAAGATGTGAGAGGAACAACCCTGCAGACATGCAGGTCAGTACAGAAGGAGAGGCAGGAGCTGCTCCAGGTATTGAAGCAGATTCCCCTGCAGCCTGTCAACAAATGGTGAGGCAGCTGTGCCCCTGCAGCACAGGGAGGACACAGGATCTCTATGCACCTGTAGCTCCTGGGGGAGCCCAGGCTGGAGCAGGAGGATGCCTGAGAGAAAGCTGTGATTCTGTGGAAAGAATGAAGAGAGTAGCTCTCACTGGAGCAGCCTGTCCTGAAAGAACTGCATCCTGTGCAGGTGTGACCCACACTGCAGCAGTCTGGGGAAGACTACTGCCCATGGGGTGGACTCATGCTGGCAGAGTTCCTGCAGAAGTGGCCTGCCATGGGAGGGACCCCATGGTGCAGCAGGGGAACACTCCTCATCCTTAGCAGCAGAAGAAATAATGTGTGATGAACCGACTGTAACCCCCATTGCCATACACTGCTGGGACAAGAGGTAGAGCTGGGAAGGAGGGAGAGGTAGGGGGAAGTTGTTTTTAAGGTCTTATTTTACTTCTGATTATCCTGCTCTGATTTTGTTGGTAATAAATTTAATTAGTATCTCTAATTCTAGCCTGTTTTGTCTGTGATGGCGTTTGGTGAGTGGTATCTCCTGGTCCTTATCTGCTGCAGAAGATCATCAGGACAATAAGAAGACAGGTAAGGCTGCGAAGATTGGAATAGCTCAGGTAGACTAAGGCTGGGAGCAAAAGGATGAGCTGTTTCTAGCCACAGGCCACTTCAGGACATCTAGGAAGGGGTGCAACACATGGATGGGCTCATCACTGAGCCATGTGGGATATAAACATGACACAAATGGAGTAAAGAGTGGAGACTGTATTGAGTCTGGTTGAGCAGTTTGTTGAGTTTGTTTGAGTTTCCCTTAGCAGCCCTCAGTGCTTTCCATTCATAGTTAGAAAGGTGTTGATAACACACAACTGTTTTGGCTACTGCTAAGAAGTGTTGGCACAGCATCAGCATGGTCTCTAACATTCCCCATGCCCCCATAAAGGGGCTGAGAGGTGGCAAGATCCTATCCTAGGATAGGACACAACCAGGCCAACTGGTCCAAATTAACCAAAGGGATATTCCACACCGTATAACATCAGCTCAGATATGAAAGCTAGAGTTAGAGAGGAAGAATGGGAGACATTTGTTATATAACAATGTTTGCCTTCTGGAGCAACTGCTACATGTGCTAAAGACCTTCTTCCTGGGAACTGGCTGAACATTGCTCACCACTGGTAAGCAGAGATGCATTGCTTTCCCCCTTTGCTTATGTGCACACAAGCTTTTGCTATTGCATTAGTAAAATGCCTTATCTCAACCTACAGGTTGTTTTCCGTGTTATTTTTCTCTCCCCTGTCCTGCTGGGAAGGGAGTAATGGAGCACTTTGGTGGGCACTGGGAACCCATTACAAATACTTTTCCACTAGTGGTACTTTGAAGAAGAGAACAGTGACTGAGAAAGGCTTCAATAATTGAGATAATTTGCCTTCAGATATGAAACCCTGTGAACAGGACAGAAGGCTCTGCACTGTCAGCCCAGTATGAGGACACAGAAGCCCAGTATGCTCAGACAGACTGGCTAGTCTGGTTCCCACTTGATTCAAGTCCTAAATCCCACACAAACAAACTCCCTCCCAAACCTCTCCTCACACAGCCCCTAGCTCTTGTAGAGATGACAGACCTTAGGTGTCACTACTCCACAACGTATTCACAGTTACCTGACATTTTGGGTAGGGTTCCACCTTTCTGATGGCAGCTCTCCACTTTGTGGGTCATCTACAGGTGGGTGAAGAATTGAAATACATACATCTCCATTCTGCAAGACAGAAAAAAGCACTGAGAATAGCTTGGCTGGAGGCTGAGGCCTGATGACTCATATCCACCATTCTGGCTGTCTTCTGATCAGCTTAATCTTGTTGATATCAACACCCAAGTGCCAATAAACACCAACAAAGGCTGGAAATGGTTCTGAAATCTTCTTGGATATGCTTTATATCCAAGGGTTAGCCTGACAAAAAACCCAATATAAATTCTAGAGGTTTAAAGATTGTACTGAAGTAAGCAAAAATAGTAATAATGTAACATAAAACTAAAACTAAATAAAACCAGATAGCAAGTACTACTGTCACAGTGACACAAGCTTTAATCACAGGAAACACAAAGCAGGGTTAAAGAAAATTTGTGTTCCCATTGGTAGCTTGAGGAAAATTTATAACTACAGGAAATTTTTAAATTGAAGGGTTTAATCACCATCTACTATCTCAGGTATGAAAACATTACATCTCACAGGACACAAGGGTGTTGAACAGATGGTGAGGGGCAGGCTTACACAGCTCCCCTAGGACACAGCTGTTCAAAATACCAGACAAAAAAGCAGAAGCTCTCCAAAAGTTTCATTGAAAATCCCTTCCAGCATGCAAGAGAGAAAGAATATTCTGGGAGCATATGGAAGCCATACAGCCACATAATCCTTAATATGTGTTCTACTCACCAGTGTTATGGCCTGAATATAGATTTAAAGCTCCATACTGCCTATTTAAGAAAGGTGTCAACCCAATTCTCCATCAGCAACAACACTCTGACACAACTGCTGTGTACAAGAGTGGGAGCAGTATCCACTCCAGCTGATATTCTCTGCTCAGGCAGACTCCAGGGACTCACATGGTACCAATGCCTTACTGCAGGACAAGGTGAAGAAGCAGATGAGGCGTCAGGTCAGCCAGCAGATACTAGCCTCTCCAGGCCCCATGGGCTTTGCTCTCCCTTGCAGCCAGCTGTGGGGTGAATCACAAATTCCTAGAGGCATCACACACCTTCAGTAGGCACAGCCCCAGCTGAAGGACAGCACTCATGGTGTCCCTTGTCACCCTTATCCAGAGCAGCGCCTGATGAAGGATCAGTTCTGTTCAGGACTCCAGGCTACCAGCTTCCCACACACCTGGTCCCACGTCCTTCCAACACTGCTTGAGCACAGAGCAGGGCTGCTCACAGCAACAGCATCTGTGCCTTTGAGCCCAAGCCAGTGATCACAGCTACAGATAGCAGCAGCTCACCTCAGGGGGTTGTGATCTGTATCCAGATTTCAGTGGTGCACTGTTCCTGCCAGGTATGCTAATCTACCAGGCCCTTGTCACTTTGAAGCAGGTTTAGTCAAGAACACAGCAAGGCAGCACCTGGAGCTGCTGAATTCCAAAGCACATACTTATGTTGCTGGAATAGTTTGCTTTAAGAAGGCAGTTTCCCTTTTAGGATGCCAACAGGCTTGTGAAATCTTTGAATTTTTTTAGTATCATTCCAAGGTGGAGTTAACTTTACTAATATTAGATTATGCTCAGTCTACTCTGCTTTTACAAATAATTTCCATTGGTTTTTCCTTTAACCTTTTCCTGGGAGAATGCAATGCTAGTGGCCCAGAAGAGGTAACTCAGCACCTGGAGAAAGTTCCTGAAGCAGTCAGGAAGAGTCTGGAAGGGCAAAGGTATAATGGGGCCTGATGAGGTCAGCACAAGGTTTTTAGGGATCAGGACAGTCAGGGGCCAAGCCTTTCCCTACATGAATTTTTGAAAGACTGGCAAGGAGAATGGGGTATTCACCTGCCACTGAGAAATATCCTACACTTCTATCAGGACTGAGAGCTATTATGTTATAGAAATAAAGAACAAGTGAATGCAGTTTTATCAAAGTTCAATTAGATGACCCAAATAAACAGAGATGGGAAAACACACATTGCTCAAGTCTCATTGCTCAGAATTGGAATGTCAGCCCCAGCCTCTCCATCTGGTCCCAGCCACAGATTCTGTAAACTGCTACTTTCTTTCATCTTCCTTGCACTAAGAGGTTTTTTTTGTCCCCCATCCTATTGAAAAAACTCAAATCTCAAATGCTCTGCTGCAATAGTCTCAGTTTCATCTGGAGTTATTCCAGTGCCTCATCTTCATTGCTTAAACGTTGTTTCCAAAACAGCCTGCAAGCTGCTTCAGATTCCCTCAGTTACAAGAAATACTGCTATGAACACAAAACACAAGGTTGAGAGTTTGTGTACTTCAAGAGCAAACCCAAAATACACCTGTCACGTTTTGGGTTAGTTCCTCCTGCTGCCTTCAGTTGTTTCTAGTCAATTTTTAATTTTTCTCACCAGGACTGGGAGAGGTCCTTTCCAAGGCTTGTTTTTGTATATTTCATTTTGGTAACCATTTGCCACTCACCTCCTGCATGAGGATTTCCAGATTCAGAATCAATACCCACAGTACAGGTCTGCAATTATCTGAGGATTTCAAAGTTGTCTTTATTTATAGATCAAAATTCCATGTAACTGAAATAGAGCCTTAAGGAGAAACACTTGGCTACAGGAAAGATCCTCTGCCAGATACAAAATCCACATTAGAAAACTGTCAGATAACTGGTTTGAGGATATCCCTGGACTTAGAGCAATCCTCTGGATCAGTAAATAATTAAAGCTGGTTACTATTCTGTTCTGCACTGAAGTTTGGCACAGTTTCTAGCCATTTATTACAAGCTATCAGTGCAGTTCTCATCACAATATCTGAAGCACACCCATTCCAAGCTGGGCATTCAGCAGCAATAACTTACCAGAAAGGGCTTTCCAAGCCCAAACCACCAACTGAAGCATTTGCTCACAGGATTGATGAGAATGACATTCCTGTTTTCAGGTGGGTTCAAAGGAAGCCTGCAGAACCTCTCATTAGAAAACCTCTGATAAAGTGAGAGACCTGCACCAACAGAACATTTTCAAGTCCTTTAGCTCCCAAAACTATAGAACCAGTGTTCCTTAGCAGGTTGACATTCTTCTAGAATACCTGAAAGTTCAGCTAGGATTTGGCTGACCTCCAGTAAAAGTCAAGTTTTGAACCAAATAGGCCTTCAGCCTTCAAATACAGCCCTATGGAACTGGGTGATATTGAACCAATTGCCTCTATTTAGAATTATTCATCTTCTGGACTTGCTGTCTAGTTCTATTGTGATCCAACTGCTGACAGTCCACAGCCTTGACTACCCTCTGAAAATAACCCATACACATGCTGAGTTTAAGTAAGGAAGCAGAAAGTTCTCTCATACACCACAGAAAAAGTTATTTACAAGACACCTTACCTCGTAAATGTTGGGGTGCCACATTTTGGTCAGGAATCTGAAGGTAGGTGGTGAATATGGATAGTCAATAGGAAATTTAATGTGAGCCTGAAAAAAAGCAGAATATGTTAGCTATGAAACAGAACAAAAAAGACCAACAAGTAACAACTACAGTGAAAAGACTGGGGAAAAAATTCATTAAGGCTACAAAATTGCTCATTTTATAAACCAGTTCCCAAGTGGCCCCACAGAATAACTCTATGCAACTTCATACGAGCAAAACACTAACTGAACAAGAGAAATCGAAACACCTAGGCTGGTAATGCTCAGAAAACAAGTCAAAACTCATTTACCATGTCCTAATTCAAGAAGCACTATTCAATAGCTGCTGTTAAAACAAGGCAAAATATACTGGAAAAGTTTTAACTCAAGAGAGCATTGCTCCCTTTCTGAGTTCAAAAACAGACTAAAACATGTTTACTAAGCTGAATAGACCTGTTTTATATTTGCCTGTACAAATATTTAAAATTACTCTTCCCACGATGAAAAAAAAAAGTTACGTAACTTGCTCTAGTTATTTTGCCATTCTTTGAAAGCTCAGCTGCTCCATCCACCTGTGTTTCTAATACTGTTTTGCCACCACAGGCTTTTGTTGAAGTCTCAAAATCATCCATGTTTGTTTAATATATCAGTGCACCTTGACAAATATTGATGGGCAGTGACAGCAAACATCTTTCAGTGGTCAACAACCATCTGTGGGACACAACTTTGAGTCGAGTCAGTTGTGGGAAGGCTGCAGAGATCCTAGCACTGGAATTTAACTTCTCTGTGCTGTCCTGCTGTACAATAGCAGTCTGAACATGGACTGATCAAGTGTCCAAAACACTTCTCTCTGGAAGGTGGACTTGCACACTGCTTGCTGTGCTGTGCAAGCACAAACCCTTTCCATGGAACTGCTCAACTCACCAAAAAGTCCTATTGCAAGCCCAGCAAGGTACGTCCAGAGAAGCATCTCCTGGTCCCTCAAACACAGCCAGGCTCATTTGCAATTGAAAATGCAAAAAGAGATCCCAAAAGCAGGATTCATATTTATCCTGGTTTGAGACAAATTTAGGAGGAAATCTAGTCATCCTACAACATCCTAGGACAACACGGTAAGAGCAGAATTCCAGGTCACTCTCTTCCACTTAAGTACCTAACCATGCCACTTATTCAAGAAGAGAAACTTTGGAAAGTTCTGTTCCATAGTACACAGAAGCAGACAACCAAACAAATGGATTACAGAACTGTTAAGTACCTGCCTACAGTATCAGTACACACCTTTGCCTTACAAACCAAATTTTATGGGATCAGAGTGCCCGGTAGTCAAGAAGAGAAGGTTTTATATTCACCTTTATGAAAGAAATTCAACAGCTCACATGTCCTTATGGTCTCTAGATGCCAACTCATGAATGTATGTGGGTATGTTACAGCAGCACTGAGTCCTCACCATGCAGTCATTTGTCACAGGAACACTGACAGCCAAGAGATTTATGATCCACTTAAACAGTCCCATAGTTTAAGGCCAGTTGTATGAATGGCATTGCTCCAAGAGCAGTGAGTGATTGGCTCTTGTCACCGCACACTGCTGCAGCAAGGACACGCCTGGGTCACAGCATGCCACCCTGCACTGTGGTCGGAGCAGAGATCTACCCAGTGCAGGACATAATCACTCCAACTCAAGTGCTTGCATCATATACCTACAGACTCCTCCAGACACTGGGGTTTTCCCAGGAAAGCCCATTCCTCTGCTTACACACAGTTTTGTGAGATGTAAGACATAAAACTGCAAAAGGACCAAGATTAAAAATGCAAGAGATAACAAAACTCAGTGCTGAGCTACCTACAAGATGCCTTAGCAAAATCTGTCTTCTACACAGCCACAGCTTCCAGGTGACCAAACCAAAAAACATTATGCCAGTAGACTACCAGCACTGCCATGCTTATAACACATATAGATGCTCATGGAGTGCAGGTTTCATTCCTCCCAGTAAAACCATTTTCATTCAAATTGTCTAATCCTGAGGGATTTGACTCAACAAGGCCACTCCAGAAGCTGAGCCTGAGGCACCAGTATGTGTCTGTATGTGATACACACTCCTGCAGAAGCTATACATCCTGAAAGACTGTTCCAAATTTCTAAATCCTGTTTGACAAATGGTGTTCTTTATTAGAAAAGGACTAGCTGCCTACAATAACTATCACTATGGAATGCAGTGCTGTGTCACATGAAGGATTCTCTTGAGCTCTAGGAACAGAAAAGGCAACTGGAGAAATAAAGACACATCTTTCCTTCCCCCACACAGGCAGCTAAGAACCTAGCTTCCCTGTAATCCATCATATATTTAGAGAAAGCAGTCACATTACAGGGTGATCAGCAATTTCTGACTAGTCTGTAGCTCTTTAGCACATTGAGATTCTGTACTGGAACATAAAGCAAGTGAGGCTTCTTTACAAACCTGATTTCAGAGTGAAAAGCCTCCAAAACAGAAAACCTCAAATTACAGGCAGGGATTTTTCCCAAACAAAAAGAGCACCACTGTCAAGTCCCCATGGTGAGATCATCCAGAATTTGAAAGTGAAACCAAACACTTTTCCAGGCCATTACAAACAGGTCTGAGAGAATTACCTCATCTTTTCTGCAAGAGAAACCAAGAAGAAAGTTACGTAAGCCTACTCTGCTCTCATGGAATGCTATTTGAGTTTCTGTGTGGGTTAAGCAAGCCAAGAACTTCCAAGACAAGCTGCAAGACTGCTTGCAAAGATGCAGCAACAGCCACAATTTTTTTCCCCACTGGAAGCCTACTTCTAAACATGTTAAAAAAAAAACCAAAAAGAACCAAATTAAGCAATAAACCTAATTTTAAATAGGGTTCACAGAATAGTTTTCCCCTACAGTTTCACTGATATAAGGCAAAAAAATCTGTTAAACTTAGCCAGGCTGCTAGGTACTAGAGAGTGGCAGAGTTTTCAGGGAGCTTGTTGTTAGCTCAACAACAAGCCACACAAACTAATTTAGGAGGACTAAAGATGCAGCTCTCCCCCCTGTAAGTTCCAAACAGTTACTGCATTCACCATGTGCCTGACTCCTCAAACTGAGCTTAAACAGAACAAAAACAATCCTATTTTGTTGCTGATTTTAGCCTGCTTCATGTCATGGCTCCTTGCCATCACTGAACATACTCAACATCCAGGAAGGTAAAGACCAGTCACTAATCAACCCTTTTCTCCCTTCCCCAGTTTGTAACTAGTCATGGTTACAGTCCCTAGAAGAATAAACTCTTCTACATAGTCCAGCCTGGGAGAAGATACAGCCCTTTTCAGACTTTACTGCCACAAGAACTTCAACTTCCAAATTACACCATAGCAAATATTTTAAGAATATTGCTACCAGCATAGTCACTTAGTTTCCTATTTTATTGCTCCCCTGCATCTTCAACAGAGACTGCACTTCAGCTTTGTTAATTTTCTTCAAGTTGGATAAGACAAAGGCACAAGTTCTGTTATATATGCCCTGTTATATATGCCAGAAAAATACATGGTCTCACTAGATCTTATGTGACTGAAAATAATAACCTATTGTTTCTGTCAACCACTGAATTATTCACTGATTCAGTCACTATGAATAACTATTACAGCAACTTTGTTTCTTGAGATCTTGCCACACACTTGACTCAACATTTATACTTGGGTCACAACTACTCCAAGCACTCCAGGCTTGGGGCACAGAGGCTGGAAAGCTGCCTGGCAGGAAAGGATCTAGGGGACCTGGTTGACAGTGGTTGAACATGAGCAAGCATGTGCCCAGGTGGCCAAGAGCATCCTGGTCTGGATCAACAGCAGTCTGGCCAGTGGGACTAACACAGGCAGGACTCCCTCCTAGCCTCAGTCCTTGCTCCAGCCTAGCTGTAAACGACACTTTAGGAGACAGACACTAATTTTATACACCCATCTCAAGCCGACAAAACTGAGATCCCCGATTATTAGGCAGAAAGGGAAGGAATGTTCAATCCCTCCTACCTGCCCAGTGCAGACAGGCCATGGGGGGAGTGCACACATTTCCTGGAAAGCCACCAGGATCACAACTGATCAGATTTGAGAATAATTTGGAACACCAGCAGCTTTTATAGTGGCCAGCAGAAACTGCAGCTGCTTGGTGTTCCTGGAAGTGCCATTTAGAGATTATTTTTATTTTAAAATATCACAAGCTTAATGCCAGCCCCTCTAAAACTCCAGATTAGTGACTGTAAGGACCTTTAACAAATTCTATTTAAGATCAGATACAAAGGAAGAGGTATGAGTTTTTAAACTATTTTGCTGTTATTTGTAATTACCTGCTACAGCAAATCCAGATAAGCTCCTATTGACTTTGTGCTGGTACCACCGAGGTTTCTTAGAGATCACCCACCTGCCCTGGTAGACTCACAGACAGCACAAGGACTCCTCACCTTCCTTCTTAAGGGGCACAACCAGGCTTCCCCACTGTGCTCCTGCTGACTGCTCCACACACTGAACAAGCAAGAAAGGTGGGAACAGGAACTACAGGCCCCTACCAGCTGAAGTGTTTGTAACTAATCCCACAAAATGCCCTTGCTTCTGGTGCATCACGCATTTATGCCATTCATTTAACGGAATCTCCTCTTCCACATTAAGCCTGCATTAGTGCATGCAGGATTAAACTCTATGTGCTGGAAAGCATGTTCAGTAGAGGTCAGCAGTCAGTAACAGCAGCCAGTTTCTCACAGCAGTGAGATTTAAAGCACCTCAGTATCATCAGCTCACAACATGTAAAACCACATTACAGCCAGTCCCACTGCACTGTCAACTACCTGGTGAGGTAAAAATGAATGTAGGGCAAACACTGCTATTTCAGCTCCATTTATGATTTATGACCTAAATAATTTCTTGTGGCAGAGCTGGGTGCTAGCCTGGTACTTTAAACCCAGTTACTGCTTCATTTCCCAGCAGCACTATATCAGTGTTTATCGACATATGTTATACTTTCAGAGAACAGGAGCACATCTCTGATCCAAGATAAGTGACCAGGTCACTGAAGTCCTGTGCTTGGTGCTGTAGTGGCCATATGAACAGTAACAGCAGAAAACACTATATTCCTCATTATCTGCACTGTTTCATAAGGAATTTAAATCACAAAGATCTCACTGTGAAGAATGAACTAGATCTCATGAGAAGGACATGAAGCATCTAAACAAAAAAGAAAACAGAGCCGAAATTCAGCACAGCAATGGTGAGTCAAGAAGTAAGGCTAGCTTACACAATCAAGAGACTGGTTTGACAGGCACCAGCCCATTCTCGTTTCACACTAAATCATATCTTGTGCACATTTCCTAATTCAGTTATCTGGGACACTACTAAATCTGTTGTTTTCAATGGAAGGCTTCCTCTGGTACAAACTAGATTTCCTCTTACCAGAACTTCTAACAGTAAGATGTTATTAAATATTTATCTTCAATATAGTATCTGCAATGTTCATAAAGTTGAGATTGTTGGCAAGTCATGCAACCCAGACCAAAGCAGGTAAAGGGACGATTACAAGAGCACCCACCTACATTCACAGCTAAGCTAACAACTGCCAGGTCCACTTCCACTGCTTTGATTGTCAGTTTGACTTTTCATGATGCTATAGAAAGTGCTATCATTTCAGCAAGTGCAGGAGATACAACATTCAGCAAGAGATACTAAGTTGGAAACAGTGAAACTGAAACAACAAAATATTTATTCTTTAACCTGCCAATTTTCAGCCAGCTTTTGCTCTTCTCTGCTATCTCGTCACTGAAAAGGCCATTACCAGCAGCTATATAAGACACATCACCAAACAGAATTACTTGATCCTCTTTCACAGGGCAAGCTGTTGGTTCAACAGCTTCACTGAGCTTTGACACAGAGGCTAAACAATAAAGCAATTTCAGTTTCCCATGAGAGAAATCTGATGTCATAGTAAGGTTTATGCATTTTCCCAGGAATTCCCATGCTGAAAAATTAGGAGATTCCACCCTCAACTTAAACACCTTCACTCCAGGATCAGACCTGATTTTAGGACACAAAAAGATTAAGATGGAATACATTAGAGACAGATGTTAGGAGATTTCTGCCATGGCTGGAGGCTTTGTGTAGAGATTTGTGCTCTTGGATCTGACATTTTCAGGGTGCCCATAGACTGTACACAGGCTTGAAATTGGAGTCACTGTGTGTGTGCTATGTAGAGAGGCTACTCTGTGTGACTATTTCCCAGGCAGAAACAGATGACTCAGTTCTTATTTATATCTGTACAAACACACCGACTTCCCCATTTAGACAGAATAGGAAGAATAACTCCAAATGTGTGAAACTTAAGTTTCCTTGTGCAGCCTGATATTTACTGAAGAAGCCAGAGATACTTGGGGATACCACATCTAAAGTTTAAATCAAATCACGCATCTCCTCTTAAGTCTTTGCTTCAGAGTGGAAGCTGGGACTTGAAATACCCTATTGCACATATAACTGAGCATGCTGGTACTTGAACTGGTAAAGCTCTCACACGAGCATAACTATTCTAGAAACAGTTTCTGTCCACCTCAGATAATGCAATTTCCCATCTCTTCCTATTTGTAAAAAACATAGTTTTTCTGAAGCACTGGTGGGAATTTTTGAGACTGCTTATTCAAAGTATCGTGGTACATTATTGGCATCTCTGGCATCATGTGGAAGTCCTGCAATTACATACATAGAAGGTTGTCATTTTGGGCACCTCTCTCTACTTGCTAGGCTTCAGGGTCCAGAAGACTGTCTCTTAGTAAGAACTGAACTAGCCTATGACATCTTCAGTATTTTGTTCAATCTCAGTTTGGAATTTAACTTTACTGGGTAAGTAATTAGTATTTTCTTGAAGAAGATTTACACAGGCACATCTATGGAATGGTTGACTGTGAGACAGCATTATATACTTCATTGTTATCCTGGTAATTTATCAGTGGGATTGATTGACAGTGGGGTTAAGGGCACTCTCATCAAGTTTACTGGTGACACTGAGCTCTGTAGTGCAGTCACACTCTGGAGGGAAGAGATGCCATCCAGCAAGACCTGGACAGGCTGGAGAGGTGGGACTGTGCAAACCTCATGAAGTTCAACAAAGAAAAATGTGAGGTCCTACACCGGATTGTGGCACACCCACAAAGAAGTGGGAGATTGAAAGAGAAGGCCTGGGGGTGATGGTTGATGAGTAACTCTGTGTGAACTGGCAGTGAGCACTCGCAGCCCAGAAATCCAAATGTGTCCTGGGACAAATCCAGAGCAGTGTGGCCAACAGGTGGGCATTCTCCCCTCTACTCTTGTGGCATCCCTCTTGGATTACTGCATACAGTTCTAAATTACTGCATACCCTAAACCCTAACCCTAATTTCCCCCTCCCCCCCCCTTTCCCCCCAGCATAGAGGAGGACATGGAAGTGTTGAAGTAAATCCAGAGGAGGCCACAGAGTTGCTGAGAGAACTGGGGCACCTCCCCTATGAAGACAGACTGAGAAAGTTGGGGCTGTTCAGCCTGGCAAAGAGAAGGTTGTGTGGAAACCCCATAGGAACCCTCCAGTATTCAAAGAGGCCTATGCTGAAGGTGGAGAGGGACTCATCATCAGGAACTGCAGATGGGACAATGAGTAATGGGCACAAACTGAAAGAGGGAAAATTTAGGTTGGCTATTAGGAGCAGACTCCTTACTGTGACGGTGGTGAGATACTGGTACAGGCTGCCCAGAGAAGCTGCAGATGCCCCATTCCTGCAAGTTCTCAAGGCCAGGCTGGGTAAGGTTTTGAGCAAACTGGTCTGGTGGGAGGTATCCCTGCCCACAGCAGGAGGGTTGGGACTGGATGATCGTTAAAGTCCCTCCCAAACTCTTAGGTTCTGTGATTGACTGGTGTCAAAACACATCACAATTTTCAATAACATCGGACAGAGTCTGTGAACTCACCTATTCATTCCAACATTTGCAACTTTACCAAAAAACAGTAGATTGTTTTGTTGCTCTGTGAAGCAAGACATTTGTATCTGCCGAGTGAAGAGGTGTCCAAGCTAGCTCAATGTGAGAACACCCTTTCCTTCAGCCCGTTTTTACTATTTTTAGCCAATTATTTAAACAAGTACCATTCATGAGTCAGTGAATGACTAATTGCCTTGATTCTCTTCCTATGCAAGCCAGGCTGGATGCAAGAGGAAAGCTCTCCTCAAGGGACAGCCCATCTCATGTTTTGCTGAAAACACAGGGCAGGTCTTGATGCAGTCACCTCTTTCATAAGCAGCAAGGAGAAAGACATATTTATAGCATTTTAAGTGTAAACCCTAGCACTGTGCTGCAGTGTTACACAACTTTGCCTTTCCCAGCATGGCAGGCAGCAGCTCTCTGATGAGATTTCTTGAGGTGGCATACCAGCAGCCTTTCTTTAAATAAAGGACACAGGCTTCTGGAAGGTGAATGACAGCGCTCAGGAACTGCAGCTGAAATCTTATCTATGCTGGCTGCCATGCAGAAGCCAACTAAGCACTCGTGCAGCCTTGTCACTTGTTTTTCAGCCACTGCATTACTGATCACAAGCCCTCCTGCTTGGAGCTGGACACAGGCAGTAAATCTAGGCAGACTGAGCAGTAGCAATCAAATCTGCTGGACTGTGCCACTTCTAATAGTAGTCTTCTACTACCTCGAAGCAATCAGATAAAACAGCAGCCCCATCTCCTAGAGTGGAGACCCAATCAGCAACCAGTTAGTCTAGCATAGCCCCATCCAGAGTAGAACCCATCTGAAAAGTGTCTTTGAACCTGCACAAGTGATACATGTCCACTAGCTGGCCCCTGCCCAGCATCCTCCAGTTCACTGCAGGAGCCAGCATTGTGTCAGAAAGTATTTGCTAGAGAGACGCTTTTATCTGAGACACAAAGGCAAATTTTCACATTATTGCATGATGCACTTCTCAGCTTCATTACCATGGGCTGCTCCAACCAGACCAAGTATGAAGTTTTAGCTTGGACAAATGCATTAGCTAAAACATCCTTGTTCCACAGCCTATTCTTTCTACAGTAACAGGTTTTGGGTGGGCTGTTTTTGCTAGTGAGGAGTCAAATTAAAGAGGCATTGGCTGGGAAATGCAAATTGGTGAATCTAAACTACTACAGAGGCATTCAACATTCTGTCGTTCTTCACCTCTTTTCACCCCTGCCTTGTGCTTCAGAGGATTTGGAGGTCACAGCATTACAACCAGTATAACTTTACTATGGATAGACAAGAGAAAAGTACAATACTGAAGTGAAGACTAGCATTAATATTTCTACCTCTGTTCCAACTAGCTGCTATGTCAATTACTAATACAACATACAGATAAAGCCAGAAACCTCAATTTGCTGAAAAATCTCCTGAAAGAGCCAGCAAAAGGGAGCAAAGCAGGTTGAGTCATCTGCAGTGCAGCATAATTTAAGGTATCATTTATACTTCTTATAAAAGCAGAACTACTGCAGTCAAACAAGCTTGGTACAAGAATACACAGCCTTGAAATTCAAGCTTGTATTTAATTAATTGGAACCATTAAGTTTGAAGAAACACCAGGTGAGAGTAGCAGTCAGGAAGAACCACTTAAGCCTACCACAGGCTAAGAGGATTAAGGTCAAGGCAAAAAATTAATGAGACAGGTGTAAGATGAGAATACAGGAACAGAATTTTATCATTTAGACAAAGAAAGATGGAATGTGTAGGAAAGTTGAAGGAAAGTTGTACAATTGTGTGACTAAAAGCAATCCTTAAAGTAGCCTTCATATAATGCACTATTTCCTGCCCATACAAAGAAAGGATCTGAAGGGAAATTAGAATTCATTTAATTTTTCTTCCAGTATTTTAGCATGTCACATATATTGCTCTTGATTCAAAGTGTCATATCTGACTTAACTTTAGAAGCAATTTGTGTGACAGATCACATATATGTGGCCTAACTGCAAAGATAAGACAAGATCTATGGCAGATCTACAGTCTGCTCTCAGTAAGAACCAGAGTGTTGCTGAAAAAAAAAACCCAAATCCAACTATGGGGAAAAAAGCAGGCCAGCCTAAGGCAAGTAACAAAATAAACTGCAATATAAGGCTCACAGCAAGAGCTCTTGCAAGAGGTGCTGCATTTATAAAGATTTGGAGGAATAGGTGATATCGCAAGAAAAAAAAAATAAATTAAAATATATCCAGACAGAACAAATTTTCTATTGTGATGTATCATTTTCTGCTTAGACTCTTCTGATATCTACCTTTTTACGATTCTTGGATAACTAATTTTTCAGCTCTGCTTTTCAAAGTCTTAAATGTTTAGCTGGATGCTAGAGACAAAATATGACCTTCCAAAGCATTCTTATATGTACACCAGTAGCCACATAGCAACTTCATATGTTGAAGCCTCCTCAGAAACCAGGCATGCTGCCTTCCTGCAAAGACTAATCTGAAAGCTCCTCCACTTTCTCAATAACAGTATCATCAAATGTAATTACCTCTGACTACAGAGACCACTTATAAGAATGCATACTGTGTCTGATAGCTCAAGTACAGGGCTCCAGCACGCTTCCACACTCAGAAAATGCAGCATTCATAGAGTCAGTTTGGAAACTGGGTTCTCTTATTCCACTCAGAGAAAAATGATACCCACACATCTGCAAAAAATTAATACTGAGCACTAGACTTCACTAAGACTGACAAGAATAAACAATTCATCCATATTTGTATGCTGGACAATCCCACAATGATACTCTTTCCTGTCTCATCAGATTAATTCTTGAAAACTTAAGTCTTCATGTTGTTAGGCCATTAGATAAGAAACACTGCACCTGATACACTCTATCAAATTACAGTGCAGTAATAAGCATTTTGCAGCAAAAGTCAACAGTGTTTTATAAATATAGCCCTGTTATGGAAAACCTATCCCCAGTTACACAATGAAGCCTGTGAACCATAAAATAACCTATGCTGGTAATTAAAGCCTTATCAATGCTAGGATAAAATATGTTTGTGTTAAAAGAAAATTATTTACCCTTACTCACTATTAAATATTTTTGTGAACTGTTTTTTTCTACCTACTAGCAAGTAACGCAAGCTTCTAGGTGGCAATGCTTTAAGATTCATCAGTAGTTAATAACCAGTAACTATTTCAAACAGATGTTTTGGATTCAGCCATAGCACCAAGAGAATGGCTGTATTTTGATGTAAAAAAACAATTTAAGTCACTGCTTGTAAAGAGATGTTACAGCGACAGATCCAGGCATCTGCATGCTACTTAGAGAATAAACTGCTTCCTGCCACAGAAATGAATCCAAAGCACGACTTGGAGGAGCCTCTAGTGGTGATAAAGTAGATGTGATTATGAATTAGCAGATGCTCAAGGATAAGCTAAGAGCCTTGCTGGCATTCACGTAGCCTACAGACACACAACTCCTAGTCAAGTTATGAGCAATGGAATCTGCAAGCCACACACAAGCACTTGGGATCAAGTAGGATGATTTCAGTAGTGCTCCACCTACAAGTTTTACCTTGCCTTGATTCAATAAGGGAACCCAAGCAGCTTTCTTCTTGACCTCTTCAGCTTGTAGACAACATTTAGTGCGTAAACTGAACAGAGGTATATCCTGACAACTTGTTTAATCTCTTTCAGACTAGTATTTTTTGCAGGGAGGTAGATGCACAACATCGTGCAGCAGAGAGTTCTACAGTTTTAACTACATACTGTGTAAAAAAAACCAATTTTGTTTTGACTCACTTCATAGTTCCATTTAACGCATATTCATTCTTGAATTAGGAAAGACAGTAAACTGTCATCCTCTCTTGACATTTTTTGGTTTAATGCACATCTTTGTAACCCCTAATTGTACCCCTCTTCAATCACTACCTCAAGAATTCTGAAAGTTTTGTAGGAGGAGCAGTGTTGGTAACAGTTTTCTCCAATAAGTAATACTGACAGAGACAGACCACTGTTTTAAAATAAACTGTGTCTATGTACACAGAAAGCAAGGCTGTGTAAGCCTTGCACTGCAGAAACACATGCTTTGAGCAATTTTACAGTGACATTAGAGCAGTATCTTCCACAGGTAACAACACTGGAGAGTGTTTGGTTGCTGCAAAAGGACTTTTCCAGAGCGTGAACTTTGATAATATCAACTGGAAGCAGTTCTGTTTGAACTCCATTTGGCAAGGCCAGCAGGTGTCATTAACTGTGGCGTTTCTCCAATCTTGTGACCTGTTGCAGCCACACTGATGTGGCATGTAACTGGAAAGCTGCTTTCACTCTTTCAGGAGGCCCAGTAACATTACTCTTTCTGGTAAGCATTAATACTGATGCAATACTTCCTTTAGCCTAGCACAAAAGAAAATAAAAAAACTGCATTTGGCCATTTGGCTGCATTGACTCACATACTATTTAGGTTCCAGTACAAGCCCTTAAAGAACTGGAGCATCTGGCATTAAGCACTGAACTAAATAGCCAGATTTTGTTTGTAGTTACAAGGTTCAGATCCTGAAAAAGTTAATGCTGTTTCAGCACTTTGCAACAACAATTGCAGGCCAGTCGTTGTCAAAGTACTTCAGAGGTTTGCTTTTTAGCAGCTGAAAGATTTGGCTGACAACCACAGGTCTCTATCTTTCCTACACTCCTTCTGATATGCAAAGTAGACTTTCCCCCATATCAAATAACTAAGAGAACTTAGTGCCGATTAGGTGCCGATTTCTATTTTCCCAAATACTACCAAACTTATACAACTGTGTGCAGAGTAACTTAAAAGCATGATCGGTATGATTATAGCAATTCCAGTTGTCAGGGTTTGTTTTAGATGGCCTGGATATAATGAAATAAAAAGAGTACAGCCTTTGAGTTATCCTGTGCCTAAAAAATAATACATAAAATAGTAAGCATTATTTAAATTATAAATATAGGAAACTATGTTGCTATGTTAGACCTCTGGATAAAAATTACACTGCAAAATGAGTGGAAGACAAAAAGAATTTCTTTACCCTTATATTGCTTACAAAGCTATACTTTTACAAGGTTAGAGTCTTATTTCTGCACAGAATTCATTTCCAGGGGAAAAAAAAAAAAAGAGTTCTGCAGATGCTGCTGTGGAACAAGATTACAATGATGTGCATTTACGAGCTCTGTATGTCTTGGCAGATTTGAGGGGAGATCACAGCATTGGCTGGGATGGAAGAACATCACAAGGTGACCAACAGGAGTCAACTGTTTTCCTGCAGCTGCTTTATTCTGTGCTGCTCTCAGCTGCTTTTCTCTATAGGATCAGCTACAGGATGGAAATTTTAGCCTAAGAAAAGCTTTATGCTATGAGTTTTCAGATTTAAAAGTATCTAGCCCTACAAGGGGCAATACTAGCACATAACAGTTCACAAAAAAATCCCAGGTTATGCACCCATGTAATACTACAAAGAGTTTTGGAAACATATGGTGGGGGGGGGTACCTTCACTGTAAGGGTGGTGAAGTGGGAGACAACTGCACAAACTCATTCCAAGCAGCCTGCCAGAAAAAGACTTCTACAAAGATCCTTTTGATCCTATTCTTGGATATCCAGTATTATTTACTAGAGCCGCTGCTCAGTCCCTCCTACCCCACCTTGGCCCAGTTTTTACTGCCTCTAAGGAAAAGTATTTTCAGATGAGCAAAACTGTCTCCATCAGACACTGCAACAGCAGTGACCTTCAGTGGCACTGATGACAGTCTGTAAAGTATCAAATCCAAGAGTCTTCTTTGCTATACTAAAAGGAATATGCATTTCCAGATCCAGACAATTTGCCTCCCCATCCCTCCAGTCCAGAACTGGCCCTATGAAAAAGATTATGAACTTTAGGAACAGCCCCATTGATTCCTATAAAGTAGACTAAAGTAGATTTTGGGTGAGCTGTGTAACATACACTCACAAAACCACTGCCAAGACAGACCTCAGCCATACCATCACACATTTTATGCATCAGGCACACAAACAGCCCAACCAAGCAACACAACTGTGTAAAGATCTCTGCACATCTGACCTTTAACATTACATTTGCCTGCTCAGCTTTATGCTGTTCTATAGCCAATATTGATGGATTTGGTGCAACACAGAATATCCTGCAGATATCCAGAACTACTTGGATTTTAACTGTTTCACTGGAAATGTAGAGGACTACACCATGCAAAGTCCAGCAAGCTTACTTTTTATAATGGCAAACACCTGAAACACAGTAAAACTTTACTGTCAAACTTTATAGTACAAAGTCGTTCCATGACATGGTAGCACTTTTTCCTATGCACCAAACCCATGGACAAGGAACATCACTAGTGCCCATTTTAATCTTCACACAAGTATTATCATATTGAATGTGTTAATTTTAATTAAAATAATCACACTGCTCTTATGAATGGGCATACGTCTTGGAGTACAATAACAGAACCAAACCTCCCAGGTTTTTTTTCTTACAAAACACTTCAGTGCACCTGAACACACCCAGAAGCAATGCTTACGTATCAATATGAACATTCTACTACAAAGATGCTTTGCAGTAGCAGCAGAGCTCTCCTCCCCTGCACACCAACACTAAGCAATCACACAACGATGAGAGAACCCCTTTTAAATCCCACTTTGCACCCACTTATCGGAATAAGTGAAGTCAGTCATGAATACCTACTCTAATAGGACTATTTTCACAGCTTTTTAGAAACATAATTATCACCTTTGGCATCAATTAGGTCAGCAGAAGTTGGTGCTTTTTGAAACCTGCTGGAGAAGGAGATAGCACATTTATCACTGTCATGTGTATTTAAGAGAGAAAATCAAAGCCATTACTATCCCAGGAAGTAGCAGAACTCACATATAGTATTTACAACATCAATTATTTATGTTTTCTTTTCAACTCCAATTTAGAAACAGAGAAAGTGAAAAAAAGTTCTCAACGAGGATCCTAAGCAGGGTACCTTTAGCTGCTTATTTCTTCATGCTCAGTCTCATCCCTTCTCAACCACAATGCTGCTGAAGGACTTTAAAGTGTATTAACTTCAGTCCATTATCAGTATGACCAACATTAAATATATGTGTTCAAACCAAACCAAGCTTATCAGTAGGGCAAGGATCTGTCTCCCAAACAGCCTCCAATTCAAGACACCCAACAGGGGTTTCAAATTAGCATGCTGTGCTTTGAAGTTCAGAGAAGTTATCCTCTCCACCCCAAGGAATTACCACCACAAATGGGAAGAGATTTCCTTAAAATTCCTGTTACAGAAACTATGCAAGATTTGTTCTGAAGGTTACTGTTCCATATTCACTATGTCAAAAGAAACGCTCTAAGAAATATTGCTTTTCAATGGACTTTTTGATATTTGAAGAGCTAAGGTCAGAGCTTGCTAACTTGACACATCAGTATAAAAAAGTAAGAAATCATTTATAGTCATATAGGTATTAAAAGTATCAGAAGGCTTGACAAGTTATCCCCTATCTCATTTTAAGACAGGCATTGACATTAATATGTAGCATTGCCAAGAATCCTTAACCTTCCTAACTGGGTACCCGAGCACTACACAAGTAGATGCCCTGTACCTACCACAGAAAGCAGAGGGAATGATAAAGACCCTTGCCATTGACTGTGTCACCAGCCTTCAGCCTCATGTGCTACAAAATAAATTACATCATATTGATTTTGCTAATCCATTCCAAATATGGTACACTTCAAACAAACCTGCAATGTAAGTTGATTAGACAATACTGACAAGCCAGTCAATGAGTCCAAGAGCAAAAGGGAAACAACATCTAATCTGTTCATGGCTTCTGCTCTGGTATCCCAGGAAACCAGCTGCAGCTGCTTGGTTCAAGTTGAGTACTTGGCAAAAATGTCTGCAATCCCACTCTAATAACCAGCATTTTCACAACTGCTAAGCAATGTGTGCATGGCAGAGCAGCAGTTCCTCTACAGAATCTGGGGCATGAACTGCACATGCAGAAGCACGATATGCCTGTGGACTGAGGGCACTCCCATCTCAGTAATGTTTTTATTAGGTCATCAGACCCTACCTATTACATGAGATTTCCAGGGACATCAGTATAAAACCCACCTCACTTGCACAAAAAGTTCCATAATGAAGTACAGTAGCAGGGGAGCTATCACGGTATCGCAAGCTAAATGATCATTTAGTTCACTTCCCTGGAACCACCTTGCCACGCCCTGGTGATCAAACACAAGAAAACTTCCTTCATTTTGTTAACATATTTACCCTGTCCCCAAAATGTAAACAAAAAGCATCAGATTGAGTGTTTTCTACATAGTAGTTTAATTATTTTCTACTTGGTAGTATTTTGTGATTTTGATGTCTTGACAGCTATTAGTCCTCAGCAACTGACCTATCTGATCATTAAGTTGGTCTAAATCATCTAGAATAATCTAAGATACTATTTATTTTAGGTACTATGTATGCCATTTTAGTCTGTCACTTCACAGCCTTGAAGCACTTAGCTGTCTGTACAGGAAGATTCAGAGAAGACACCAAACCGACTGCCCACACTCCAGAAGCCAGCATTCAGGACTCCTAGATTCTTCTCAGAGGATGCTTTCAGAAAGACATATTTATCCCAGTATTATTTCTTTATGTCCTACACAGTTCAACTGGTACTTCTCAAACTGTCATAATGCTAGATTAAAAGAGGCTGTGGGAAAATTAACATACATAAGGTTAACTGAGAACTATTTTCCTGCTAACATGAAAGATCCGGAGTACTAAGCTATACTCTGATATTCTTAGTCAAAACACTCTGCAGATACCCCAGGTGAGCCTCTGGTGTCTCTCTCAGGCAGACAGGCTGCCATTCTACATTCAGCATCTCATCTGCATTTGCTACTAACTCCTTGTACAAATGCTTCTATAATTTACAGTGGATGACCAAACTATATTTTAAACCTTTTATTGTTCTTTTTCTCCCCATCAAAATACACAGCAAGTTTAGCTGCCTTAAGTATTTTATTAAAACCTATCAGGCAGTATCAAGGACAAAACAGTGGACTGAGCAGACAGAAGCAATTGTGATCTAGTACATAAATCAGTATTGGAAAGGGCAATAAATTAAAATACGACAGTTTGATTCAAATATCAACTGTTGGAAGTAAACTCCTATTAGTGCCAAAGTCTGATCTGGAGATTCTTTCAAGCTCATTTTCCATGTAGTCAGCTTCACTGTGCTGTAGCACTGTTATCCCAAAATGGTTTTTCACCTACTATGCAAGAGGCTGATCCCCACACAGAGTTGAGGTATTTGACTTACTTACAGCTCTGTGCAGAAATGAGGACTGGTGGTGAATCCACAAAGCTAGCACAACAACTATCAAAATCTTTCATTATTTGTACATTTTAGCAAACAAAGGCATTAATGTTCACTGGCTACAAGTTACAGAGTTCCCTTATTATTTAGTATTCTATCTTCTATTAGTTAAATTATTCCCTCACTTCTCAGAGCACACAAACTAATTAACAATTCTCTTTTCTTGAGTCAGTGTGTTCTTTTGGCCAGTGGTCCATGAGTTGGTGGTCCTAATCTTCCCTTGCCAGAATTATTTCTATCCAGTTGGAGCTGATTTCTCAGTTGTTGACTTTATTAGTTTCATCCTTATCTTGGGAGTTCTGCCAAATGTCCTTGTGGCTGGTAAATTGTATTTTTTGTGCCCACTATCAGTGGTACATCCTGCTTCCCAAGCTTTATTAATCTCCCCCTAGGTCTGAGAAAATTGAAGCATGTCAAGCCCTAAACCTTAATAAGGCCATTCCACAGACAAATAATGTACCTTTCTCACACCTGGAGATCAGCGTGAAGAGCCTGTCAACAATGAGAAGGCACTTTGGAACAACAGAAAATGTTACAGTGAGCTCATTAAAGCACTGAGAAAGCTCAAGCAGTACCAGATGTTGAGCACAGGTGAAAATTAGTTGTAAAAAGACATTAAAGATGCAGCTTGGACTTCTCAGTTGAGCAGGGAGACTTCAATTTCAAGAAGGTATTGCAAAGAGGAAGGGACATCCTTGTGACCTTAATGGTTACAGTAGTCCAGCATGGTAGAAAGTATCCACTCTACCTTACTCTCATAAACTTCTCTGTCTTACGGTTATAAACTTCTATGGAACTAACTTCAAATTATCTCTAAAAACTTGAGCTTGTGTTCAGTTTATTCTCACTAGTGAAGATGCCCTCCCTCCCCACCTATGTTTGAACACCACCAGATACCTTCTCAGTATCCAGCTTGCTCACTACTTCCATGCTTTCCCTGCACCACTACAGGCATTTGGAGCAGCAGTTATGAGGACACTCATGAGCACTTGTCTGTGCACAAGCAGCTGCAGCACAAGCAGCTGCTGAGGGAAACAGCAATGCACTGGGACCTCAATGCCAAAACACTCCCAGAGCTTGTTTAGATTTACAGCATTTTAAACAAGTGAGGTCTAACAGGTACTGTAAGAGCAGGTTACCAGTTACACACACAGCAGGACAGCTCAGGGTCCCAAACAAGCACCACAGTCAATGTGCTGTCAAATCGGGACAAAAGCAGCAACTGGTATTACTACATCAAACAGACTATTAAGAATCAGATGAACGATGACAGTGTGGGCAGCATTGTCACTGGCATTTGAACACCACAAAATCTGAAGTGTATGAACTGTTGTTTCCTATTTCTTATACTCAACAATGGGGTCTGATAAATCCTCAGTAGTACTGCTTAAAAACAACTTAGCATCCAACCTAGCTCTAAGCAAGAAGGTAAGAACAAATGAGTGCAAGTCACAACACCTCTTCCTTCTCCCACATCTCCTGGCACTACTGTGCAGCTATGAACTAGCCAGGACATTCCTCATTTTCAATTTAAATGGTTTATTTAAACCATTTTGGAAGTAATTTATTTTGGAAGAAGTAACCCTTTAGACCATTATTTATAGAGTTAACAGTTCAAACAGTACAACATTAGACCGGTCACCAAGCTGAATCTTTCAGCAACTGTGGGATTGCATGCACAGAAAAAAATCCCTAACAGAAGCCTTTGGCTACTACTGAAATCCTCCACAAATGCCTGTGTTGCCTTTCCTAGTAGGAGACCCATGAGGCAGTTTTCTATACTGTCAGCTGTGGCTTTGGGTGTTAATACTCTGCTGAATACTGCACACATATACCCTATTAGTAGTTTTTTACTTTGGGAAGATAAAATATAGTCATGGTTTTCCTTCCCATTCTAACACTCAATAATATCTTGGCAGATATAGGGCAGGGGAATGGCAGCGGGGAAAAATAATCTAAACAAGTTAAATTAGTGACCTGCTTTCTTGTTCAGTGATAAAGATAGCCAAGCCAATAATTCTTGGCCAGACTTCACAATCACCTGATTTATAATGCACATTTTAGAATTAAAGCCTCAGCAGCACACGTGCCTCCATGGAGCATGTCATTAACATACCATGTTTGACTTTTAAGGAAGAGTGGAAGAACCAAGCACTCACCAGAAGCCAACTCTTACAGAGCCTAGTTTCAGCAAAAATCATGTGTCACTACCCTTCAGAGTATGCTGGGCTTTCAAGAGGGCTCTAATTTACTTATATTTGCATACAATGAACTGTACAGTAATCATCATTTCTGCAGCTCATTAGTAGTCACAAACCCCTTATTTGTATTGGTGGGCTGGATTGACTTTGCAGGTTCAAGAGCCTCCAGCAAGTCACAGCCTCATCACAGTGGATGCGACACAAGCAGTACATATAACATTTAAAATATGCCAACAGCACTGCTTGTCTCCTGTAAAAAGAGACGTGTTTCAAAACATCCTGCTTCACTCTCATTATACAGAAGTTAGCCTCATTTGAGTATCACACTGTTTGCTGCTCAAGTTACTCTGCAATATTTTCAGTTAGCCTCTTCCCAACCAGGCATCATTCAGAGCACGTATCAATGTATGAATGCAGAAAAAAAAGGCTCAGATGCTGAAACTAACACCAGACCACTACTTACAAAGATGATATTAAAAAACCCCAAAACAAACAAACAAACAAAAAACCAACAACATACCTCCCAAAAAAACCCAACCAAGCAACCAACCAAAAAAAACCCCCAAAACAAACACCAAAAAACCCACATTACACCAAATATAACCAATCAAAAACCTTTGAGTCAATTTAGACTTTGCAGGACAAAGTACTTTCTCCTGCTGGCAAAATGGCCCTTGTGCTAAGTGCAGACATACTGGCAGCTTTGCAGATCCAGTATATTTTATAGCTTTAAAGTGTTTCAAAACAAATATCTGGAAGACATCTATATAATTAACTATATAATTAATTGTTTAGTGTTCCTCAGTGAAGTCATGTCACCTTTTCAAGATAGAAAGCCTGCAGAGACACAAAGGTTGAACACTGTGGCTGTCTGTAGCCTGTATTAACAGCAAGTGGGACAGCAACTCAGGCTCAAGAGCCCTGATCTTTCCCAGAGGAGAAATTGAGGAGTTGGATACTGGGGAAGGGGACACTCAGCAGTATCCCAGCAATGACATCTGCACAACTTCCTTCATGTTTGTTGCACTGTTATCTATCTTTTCTGGGTAGTAAGCCTATAGACATCAGATCTCACACTTCTCATACAGACATAACTACTGCAGCCATCAGGATTAAAATGCTGTGATTCTACTACCAAGATTGGAAAAAAAAAAAATCTCAGCAAATTCAGAGCTGAGTAGCCCACACTGTGCACTAAGCTGTGTGTGCTGCAGAATTCACATTCCTTCTACAACCACTTCTGCACTGGGCATTACAGCCTGTATTGTAGGGGGGGCTTATGCTTCTGCTCCAATCTCCAAAATAAACATACCAGGCAGCGTATCTAATTATATCTAAGGTGACACATAGCTCATTCGCTTTTATACTGTGAGCAGTTAGCTTTAAACACAGCTATTACAATATCAGATTAATGGCCATGGAAGTCTGCATCACTAGTTCATTATCCTTACAGTCCAGTAGCTTAACACAAAAAACCACAACAGCAAGATTTTTAATTTGCAAATTAAACACTGACTGATCTGACATTCTTGTACATGTTATCATAGGACATTGAAATTGCTTCCAGTGTGAAATGCCGTCTTTAAAATCACAGCTTCATCCACAAGACAACAGACTACAGCAAACTAGTGAGAAAATATGACCAGAAAAATAAATGTAAAATAGTTAACCAATGATGAAGTGTTTATAAGGATGGACTTTTAAGTCATTTCCCTGAAGCGCTGAAAGATTTTCTGCCACAAATACACTACTAGGCACTGAGATAGGACAGGAACTGTTTGAGGATACCTTCTCAGCCTCTATTACTCTATTATTATGTGCCCTCCAAAAATACAAGAACAGAAGTTTAAAGAGGAAAAGAAGATCTTGCACTCTTCAGAAGAGAGCATTAAATAGATACCTAAAAGTACCTTATCCTTTAATTTTCTGGACCCTAACAGAAGGAGGAGTAACACTGTAAGCATGTCATGGGTGAGTATGACAAGCCTGGTGTTTGTGAAGTGCATCTTGGGAGTCACTGTAGACTAGGGACACACCCTTGAAAACTCCAGGTTCTAGATCCAGGATTCTCCTTATGTTCCTCCTGAGTAGTGCTTGCTGACCTGCCCAACAAAAGTGACAAGAAACAAAATGCGCCGAGCATGCCCTGAACACTGAGCTCTGGCAATTTAATACTGAACTCAAGGTTACAAGTAGATATGTGTACACGGCTGACTAAGAGCCTGAAATTCTGTACATGACCAGTTGTACAGCACATTTCATTCAGATGATTGTCCTATTTTCCTTAAAAAAAAAAAGTATCAGCTAAACTGGGACATCTTATTCAATCAGCTGGCACTGGGGCATTTGGCCCAAAGGTACTTTGCATCCTCCACCTTCTGGGGGGATGCCCTATCCTAAAGGGCATTAAGCACAGCTCTCTTGAGCCTTCCCATTGGCATCAGGCCACTGTCCAGATAGGAATGCAAAAACCCAAATCAGAAAACAAAAGGAGACTGACAGCTCATAGCACAGAGCTTGGAAAAAACTGTTAGGATCAGTAACATTTCACACTGGCATGTGAGCTGATAAACAGGACCAATCCCTCCTTCCAGCTGAGCACCTTGAGATACAGAGGTAAGTTCCTTCTTACTTCTGCCACAGTATGCAGCCAAGAGCCCAAAACACAGAAGTTTCATCAAGGGAAAGGAAGGATTCCTCAATAGAAACACAGAGCCTGATAACTATGTCACCTCAAAAAAAACTCAGAAGGTATGGTATGTGTTTAGTCCCTTTAAGCTAAAGTGGGAACTAAATACATCTCTAGTACTTTTGGCTGAGAGCCACATATTAAATTTCCTGCAGGAGCCAAAGACCTGAGGAGGACACAGTTATCCCCAGACAAGAGATGGCTGAACCTCTCCAAGTCTCACTCCAAAGCTGGGCACATAAATTAAGTGGGCTGGACCTTAATGCCACCCTTCAGTACTGAAGTTGTTGACACTTCAGGCACTTCTACACAATTTTAGTTCTTTACCCTACTTACCACAGAGTGCTCTAAAATGGTGATAGTTGCAAGGCAAGAACGTATGGGATATAAAAATATTGCTACAAAAGCACAGCAGGGATTATTTAAGAATCCCGTAGTATTCCTTAACTTTAAGTGGAACTTTGACCTTGAACAACCAAACTTGCCTAGAACGAACAACTGAGAGAGGAAGAATACAGGATCGAAATCACAAAATTAAGTTTTCCAGTGTCCTAGCAAAATTATACAATCTCCAGATCAGACATGTAAAACATCTGAATACCAATTACCACTACTCCTTTATCCTTATCTGTGTGCTCCTGTAAGAGCAGCATGGTTAAACTGCAAAGAGCAGAATGACATCCAGCAATTCATTTCAAGTTCCCATAAAAAAAGAGACAGATGATGTTTTTACTTTGTGAGGGTGAAGCTTCCTATAGAAAACTAGATAGTTTGGGAAGGAGGCTATACAACATTCTTAAAAGCTTGCCATGTCAAGTGGAAACACAACACAGGAGCTTTAAAGACAAAATTAAGAAAAGATCCAAGCTAAGGGCTGGCAGTGAAGCTGATCCAAAACCCATCTGGATGAGTTCCCATTCCCCATTCAGCTGTGGAAATCTTACCAACATAAAAGCCTAACAGGTCAGCACAAACAAAATTTTGAAGGTTTGATCTAGAGTTAATACACAAACCACCTGTGTTTTGCTAATTATTGCTAAGCAACATTAAGGCCAACAGTTTAGCAGAGTTCAAAAGGAATTAGGCGTTGTATGAGTAATAAGAACATCCACAAGTACATTAGCTAGGATAAAACAGTTTATAAAAGGATTAAAGGAATACCACACCTTGTGTATAAGTCAGCCACTATATCATAGATATATTTCTTCTTTCTGATTGTTTTGCTTAGCACAGAGCAGCAGAAACCATGCCCACTGTTCTAGCAACTGACAGGTAAATTACACTAAGGATCCACTTACAAAAATCAAAATCAAACTATTCACAGATTTCACTAGCTCAGGTTCAGGCTCCTCTACTTATCTTATGCAACTATATGTTACATTTATCCTGGAATAAAAGCAACTCAAGCCAAACCTTAGCTGATTCATATTCAGAATGCTTACAACACATTAAACTAGAATTGAGATATTTAAGGCAGAGAAGTTGATGTGACACCCTCAGAGTCAGATCATCACAGCAAAACACACAGACTATCACCATGATCACCTAAGTAAGCAATTTTCTGTTGATTCAGTAAACACCTACCACCTAAACCTAAAAAAAAAAAAAAATCCCAAAGTGTCTTAACAGTCTTGTACTGTTGTAAAAGGGTTCAGAGAATCAAGATCTCTGTTCACAAGAAGCTTTGCTCCAGTGGCAGGACTGTTCATTTCAGGAGAGTTTAACCACTTCAACCTCATGCCTTGGACTCCAAGATGTTGTTCTAGTCCAAGTCCAATAATATAATTAAAGATGTACAAACCCCAAATATTTTTAGCAGCCTTCTTTCCTTCCATCTACAAAAAAGCTTAATTTGCCATTAGCCCCATGAAATGTCAGAGGGATTCAGACAAAGGAGCTATAATTACCAAGTCATCTCCACTGAAGTGCCAGCTACCACATGCTCTCTTCAGAAAATTCAGACTACTCCATATAGTAGTAGTGCCTAGTTTATGAAACTTCCTATATCAAGCTTCATTTTCACAAAAATGTGGGTTTGATTGTACCAGGCATATTTGGAACTTTTAGCTGTTGAACTAGTGAAAATAGAAGGATGAAAATAGTGGATCTTAACAGTGGAGAACACCATTCTAAGCACACAATTCAGAGTGATTACATAAAGTGATCCAGGTTTAATCTCATACTCCCTCACTTTTTAATTAAATATTCTTTGCAATGACAGGAAATATTTGGAAAACATATCACACGATCATCAGAAATGATTTGTGAACCTTAACCTGTTGATTGGTATCAGATGAAGTTTCAGATATCTTAAGAAGTCCTGCATCAGATTAGCACTTTCAGTGTAAAAAAACCTTCAACAGTCAGAGGGAGAGGTAATACACGTTAAAAACTTATAAGCCAGGAAACAAGAAACACCTAAATAGGTATTTTTACCATTGCTCCTTCAGCAAAAGCTACACACAAATAAAACACCTACCATCAGTATCCGCATTACACAAGGGGTGGCAATTTCTAACATTTCACTACTGCAGAAATCGGTATCACTTACCAAGGAAAACCTCCCTCTAATTAGGCAAAGATTCAGAAGTAAATCAACTATTAAACTGTAGTAGGCTTACATTGCTATTAGGGAAAGTTAGCAGAGATTTTGCCTGTGTTGAAAAATGTGGCTAAACATTTAAACATGGTCAAATGACTAAATGAAATAACCAGAGCACCAAGCTGGACTTGTGTCACAGGAACATCAAGTCCACCTAGCACTCTAATCACTACCAGCAGAGCCAGGTAGCTTTTAAACAAGCAGATAAATGGAAAAAAAAAAAAAAAAAAATATAGAGTGACTGGTTCCTGTATCTGCAGGGTAGGATTTTTCTTAGGAAAAAACAAGGGAATAAATGTGATAGGAAATTAATCCTACTAGAAGTTTTCACTATTTGCTGGCCTTCGCAGCAAGAAGTAACTTACAAGCTTACAACTTCATTTGAATGAAGTTTTCAACTGTGACTTTTCACAAGTTATTACACAAAGAGAAGCTCAGAAACCAAGAATTAGATGAAAGGCAAAAAGAGTACACCTAGTCTTCTTTAACTTCTCTGAGCACCTGGTGCTCTGCTTAAGATTCAGTGCCTGTAGAAATACCTGTCATAGTTGGCAGTTACAAATATGCTTGTGGCAGCAGGAAAAAACTGGCCCAAATTCTACTTGTTTTACTCAGTTGGGCTTTCTCTAGGCTGTGCTTTTTGTGCTGAAGTGAAGGAGAATTAAGTACTTTATGAAGGAAGCAAAAGATTAAAACTTATCAATTTTTACCTACAGAACCACAAATCAGCACGTACAATCATGATTAGCAAAACACACATAGCAAGATGGCTCAATTTCTCACTATGGAAAGCACTACAGGGACCTAGAGCAATCCCTAACACAGCTGCATCTCCAGCAGTTAATCTCCGACATGGAATACAATTCTCGTATTAGCACATGCCTGCATGAAGGGTTACTTTTGCATTTGGGATTTCACCGCAATGCTTGTATACTACACTGAACAGCGGGAATGCAAAATGAAGCACACCGGTAAATTCACAACACATGCATCAGTCACCTTTTGGGGATAAATATACCCTGGAAGGTGTCTCCCCAGGAATCTGACCTCATGCAGCAAGTAGGCAGCCAGCACACTGCCATTACAAGAGAAGAGCCATCAGGGTCACAACACTCAAGAGTCCCACCAATGAAAACAGCAACTTGCTACGGTAGTCATATCAACTTCCTGTGTAAGCCTCAAGCTGCTCATTGCTTCTGGTTCTTCTGTCAATCTGATGCCATTTCTCAATCTTAACATTTGCTTGCTATTTTTCTCAGGATATTTAAGTGACTGCAGTTACCAAGACAACCACTTCATCAACACCAGCACCTCAGCTCATCTATCTTGGGCTTCCCTTCCGTTCACCATAACTTCTAGGAAATCAGTTGCCAGAAACAGTGATTTTTGAAGTCTGGCTTTTGTGTTTTTTTTAACTTTTAATAGCTTTTGGGATCTTCTGTCCTAAGAATCTCAAGTTCCTGACATAGGAATAGCTTTGTTTTAATTATACCCTCACCAGTGAGGCTTCCTATAAAACTGTAAATAGTCTGATAGCTTAAATTCCAAGGTACTGAGGCAATCACACAGGTAAACATCCAAACCAGGTTTATGAACCTATGGTGTCACTTTCAATAACTCAGTAACTGAACACTCCTACAATTTTGTTATCAAGAGAAAGAAAGCAACGTAAGATTTCT
The DNA here is from genome assembly GCF_001522545.3 of Parus major. Taxonomy (NCBI): domain Eukaryota; kingdom Metazoa; phylum Chordata; class Aves; order Passeriformes; family Paridae; genus Parus; species Parus major. The sequence continues at coordinate 7,111,389 of NC_031799.1, read as the reverse complement.
TAAACTCATCTAGGCACTGAAATGCACACCAACACACATATCTTTTCTAAATAATGGTCACAGAACCTCTGTGAAGCAATCAGTAAGTAGATAACCCCCATAACTACATGGATGTTTTAGCTAAGTGAGGCTTAAGCTGTTAAACTTTCCAGCCATGATAGCCATGAAACCAAGTGGCAAATTCAGCTGAACTCTGCAGGCAGCCAAGTCTTAGGCTGTTACAATACGATTTCCAGGAATTTCTCAGTAGTAAAGGTACTGCAGTAAGATTCTGCGTAGCACTCCTCTCCCCACAGTCCATTTATCTTAAACACAAACAAGAAGGTTTCACAACTTTGATCACAGCATGAGCTTTCATTAGAATTTACATTTTACCAAATATGGGATAAGCCAACAGAAGCAACTAAACTAGGTCAGGTTAAGTTGTAACACCAATCTACCAGCATTTTTCTACCATCAGTACCTGAAGCCGCACCAGAGCAGCTTCCCAAGTTTCTGTCTACATGGCCCTCACTGCTGTGACTTAGAGATTTACAGCTGCAACTGTACTGGCTTTGCATCCATTATCACGGATACAGGTGGTGGCTGAACCATGGCAACGTGGGATTAAGCATGGGCTGCAGAACCAACTCTAAGCTGGGTCAGTTCACAACTGGTGTTAAATATCATGCTGTCACTAACAGACCCCACTGCTGTGCCTGAGACAGGTCAAATGTGCCAGTGCTGCATTGCAGACATACTTAAACTCTACAAAATTATTGCAATGGTTTATTAACATGGACTGTGGTGATTTACCATGGGTGCCAAAGTATCACTGGAAAATGCCCTAAGCATTCCTTTTGCTGTACCTATTTTCACAAGGTTAACAAAATTAGAGAAGGTAAAGGCTTCATATTCTGCCTAAAACTCAAACTTTACATAGCAATCACATTAAGTTGTGACTAAACATTATTTAAGTGAATAAATATTCTACAACAGCATTTACCAATGCATTTATAATTAAAGCAGTTAGAAACGCCAGCCTTCCTTATAAAAGGAAAGGTACCTGCAGGTCAGTCGTGCTGTAGTTTTCTATTTAAAGTGCTTGCTAAGTGCAGAATTTGGCTTTCTGCCCGTGTGTTTTAAGCTCAGTGTTGTGGCATAGCCTGGGTAATTGCACTTGGGGTGACAAGCACAACAGAACTCAGAGGCATGTCAGTAATAGATTTCAAACCTCATCTTAACTGACTGGAACCAAAACTTGCCCTGCAAATATGCCAGCTCCACGACGTGCAACACCGGTCTGTTTCCCAGTCTGTGATGCAGAGCTGCATGCCCTTTCACACTTCCACACTTCACATCAAATCCCACATGCTGGCTTCTCTATGCCGAGAGGCTTTATTTTGAATCTACCCTTCGAAGCAGAAGAGAAGACCTGGGGTGGCTGCAACGGAAATGCACAAGAGGCTGGAGCAATTAATACAGTATAAGAAAGAAGTCCCAGAGGTGGGAAGTAAAAAAGCAGGGTAGCTTCGAACTCAGTGCAAGTCCCTCTGATATTTCAAATGATGAGACAAGGGAAGGGATAACGTTGCCTCCTCCAATGAGAAGTTCACCCAGATTCTCCACAATACACTCAGATTTATTTGTGAAGCCTGCATAGCATATGTCTCACAAGCTTACATACCCAGGCCCTGACTTGATGCCTTTCTCTTCAGCACCAGGAATGTCCCCCTCCTCCCCCAGGTTAAGTTACACAACCCCAGCTTTATTTTTTGCTCTTAGAGAATTGCCGCAGCTGCCTCATGGACAAAGTCTGTGCAGAGGAGTGTGACTTGTCAGTACATCAGGTTCTGTGCTGGGGCGCTTCAAGAAACTGCTCAGGCTTTTATTTTTAAAAACCAGGAATAAGCAGAACTCCTTATTGAAAAAAATCTCTTTGCTTTTGTGCTTAAGCAGCCTGAAAGCTATTAATTTAACTTCTTCAGCCATTCCAAAATTAAATTCTGTACTTGTAAACATATATGTCCCATTTGTTTTGGAAGAAAGCTCTCCCAACAGTTATTTACAAAAAGCATAAAACTTTCTACCTACAGATTTTGTCAATTATGCAATTATAGGATATACATATTTTAAATAAGTGTTAATTTATCCAGAATAATGAATATAATATGAACCAGATAGAGGGCTTAGTATGTATGCACTAAATTACTCTTACTCTTGTCAAAGAACATTTTGACAAGACAAAGAATATTTTGTAAAATGTCCTGTGCATCTACAGGGTTCCTTCAATGACAGCCCAGTGTCCTTCACGTGAGCACCTCTTACAGTCACTACAGATGATGAACAAAGCATTGCAGTGGCTCTCTGATCCTGTTAGTGTAGCATCCATAGACTATTCTGGACAAGAGCCGTGCTTCACCCACACAAAGGGCCTAACAGATGACAGATTCTGGACTGTGCATCTCTTTCACCCAGTCTAACATCAGACTGTTGTGATTTGTGTTCAGAGCAAATGTGACACAGCAATATTTAATAGTTTTACCACAAAGATCAGCTAAACATGTACGAAAGAACGCTTGTTACTACATAGCAGATGATGATGTTTGGTTGGCCATAAAAGCATCTTGTAATAGACACAAAAATTTTCTTGGAAGAAGTTTATTTCTCATAACCCTCTTATTTCATGTTGACATCATATATTGGCTAATGTACAAATTAAGAATCAAATTCAATGCAACAATCTAGTATTAAGAGTGGGTTTTAGGCTCAGTTCAGATGTTGTTATCCTTAGTTTTTCTGCATTACTATAGTTGTACAAATTATGCATCAGTAGCCTAACAAAATTGAAGCCTTTTCTGAGAACAGGGAAACTCCTTCCCAGTACCATCATTATGTTTCTCTTCCATAAAACACCTCCTTCATAGTACTTTTTTTTTTTTTTTTTTACTAGAAAGAGATCCAGCATAGAGTTTAAACAACCAAAAAAACCCCACTAGTTACACAGACTTTGTTCCCCCTCTATTTGGCACTGGTGTAGCCACACCTTACATGCTATGTCCAGCTCTGGGCCCCTCAATTCAAGGACATTGAGGTGCTGGAGCAGGTTCACAAGTCAGTGAAGCTGTCGAAGGGTCCAGAGGGGAAGTCCTATGAGGAGTGGTTGAGGGAGCTGGGGGTGTTTAGCCTGGAGCAAAGGAGGCCTAGGGTGACCTTATTGCTCTCTATAACTGCCTGACAGGAGGGTGTAGCCAGGTGGGGATCTTGCTCTTCTCCCAGACAACCAGTAACAGGACAAGAGGACACAGTCTTAAGCTGCACCAGGGGAGGTTTAGGTTGGACATTAGGGAAAGTTTCTTCACAGAAATAGTGATTAGACATCGAAAAGGACTGCCCAGGGAGGCGGTGGAGTCACTGTTCCTGGAGGTGTTTAAGGAAAGACCAGATGTGGCACTCAGTGCCATGGTCTGGTTGACACAGTGGTATTTGGTGACAGGTTGGACTTTATCACAGATGGTCTCTTCCAGCATAATTGATTCTGTGAAACATTCCTTCCAGAGCACCAAAGTCACTGCTCTGGACTTCGCAAGAAAAGGAAAGAAAAAACTCCAAGACTTAATTATAACCCCAGCTATGAACCAATGCAATCTGAACAAAAAGCCATGCAATGGGAAATAAACTGGAGCATGAAAGAGTCAAAGATACAACAGAACGGACCTCCAGCCAAAGCTGTCTTAGATTTGCTGTAGTATAACTTAAGAGTTATCACATCATATTTGTGATATTAAAAGCAGACACTTGTCATCTTGGAAGTACAAATTAGACGTAGGCAGGTCAAAAATACTTCATTGTTCTCTTGGAAAAAAGCATGGATGTGACACTTGTGGACACGGTTTAGTGGTGAACATGGTGGTGGATGCTGGGTTGGTGGCTGGACTTGGTCTTAGAGGTTTTTTCCAACCATAATAATTCTGTGTTTCTAAGGAGGTGAAAGTCATCCACATGTCCAACAAAATTGGCAGTAGCAGAGGAGAAGATGAAATGGAACAAGGCTGAGACACCAGGAGCACCAATCAAATCACATGTGGTGGCCTTGTGAGCCCGCAGTTGTAACTCAAGTACATTTATTCTAGTTTAGGAAGAGCTGAAGGAAGAAGGAGATGCCTGAGGTGGGCTTGTATTCCAAGAGATTCCAAGACAAATGAAGAGGCCTGGTGGCATGACAATGACAGGTCTTTTGTGGCCAAGCATACCAGAGCCTTCCTCCATGCCTCTGCTATTGCACACACAGAGCTGATCCCACAGGATGTGGGATTAGTTTCTTGGACAGCCCATAAGGGCTGAAGACATGTCCTTGTGACATTTCACTGCATCCCCACCACGCACAGGAACAGACAATGTTGTGCTTTGGGATGGTTACTCATGATCCTTACCCCAACCTGACCTGGTCCATCATTCAGGAATACATCTGCAACTGCCAGCAGGAAGTTCCTGGCTGAGGAAGGTACCACATACCAGCAGTCATCCCACCAGTGTCTCATGGCTTTTGTTGACTGCTAGCAGTTTACTTAGCTGTTTTTTGTAAGCAAAATATGGACCCTGGTTGAAGAGTCCAAGCATAAGTATATCCCTTACATCAGAGATGTGAAAAAATGTGAAAAACTACTTAGTAGGTGTGGGATAAGCCTGCAAGCTGAAAATTAACAGTCATTTATCCAAGCTGAACATTAAGCAGGCTGCCTTGAATGCATGAAATTGGAGTATCACCTCTAATAGCAACAGAGCCCAGGCTTATTCTGTAACACTGAGAAGAAAGTGGCAAAGACCAGCAGACTTCTTACCCCATCCTTCCTTAGCCAGTACAACTCCAATCCCTTTCCAAATGGAGTACAGTTATGGGTGATATGGGTACATGTACATAGCTATCACTGTATTTTAAAACAGATCTCCAGATCTGCTTTTTAGCATTTTTTCAGTATCAAAAAATATTCAATAATACAGCCAGTTTCAAAATTCAAGAGCCCAAATGTCCACAGCTTCAAGCAAGTCTACCCAACCTACCTAGTTTTCCCCAGTAGTGCCACTACTGTTGTACTTCAAGCCAAAGCCAGCCAAGCTTCATCCACACAAATCAAAGACTGCAACCAGCATGAAAAAAAAGAAAATCAGTTAAACTTAACAGAAAGTATATTAGTCAAATTTTGAAGGACATAAACTTTTAGGTTTCTGGCAGAGACTGTAAAATGGAAATCAGTCCATATGTTGGTCTCAAAATTTCATTTTTATACGTTCCAGTGGAGATCATACAGCAATATAAAAAGCCTAGGTTCATTTAGAAGTGTTTTCAAAAAAAATCCCAAAAAACAAACAGGTCCTCTACAGAAAATTGTTTAAACATGGCTGTGGTTGACTCAAGAAAATGCCACTTGACACTCAGAGAACTATACAAGAGAAGAAACATTACCATCATCCACTGAAATTGAACAATAAGTTTTCAATAAGAGTTGTCTCTCAACAGCTTTCTTACTTAGCATTTTGAGTAACATGGACACAGTAATAAAAAAATGAGGTTAGGCAGAGATCCTACTGAAGTGGCAATATCATTAAGAACAGACTAGGCTTTTTCTTTCCACCTTAAACAAAAAGTGCCATGCACCTTCATCTGAAGCATCTGGGTAGGGGCATTTTGTTACCACATGAATGACAAATAAGAAGGGATTTAGATAATAGCTACAAGATACTTAAAAAGTACAGAAGAGATGTCAGCCTCTCAAGTTATACTGCTTAATGCACTGCTGAAAGGTAGTCAGCTACCAAGTGTGGGTCCAGTTACTCTTTTGCAGAGAAGTAGTGGGAGCACAGAGATGAAATTCAGTTTTCTTCAATACATTATAAGAAGCCTATTCTTTTAATAAAGGTGAGTGCTTTTACAGATACTTATTCTAGCCAAGATAAGCAAACACTTGAACACCAGTGTGGTTTACATCCATGAATAAGGGGTTTATATGAGCAGACTTCATGCAAGAACAAATGTGTATTCAGAGAATGTATTGTAAGTTAAAGCTACTCCATTGCATGGTTTTTGTTTTGACAAGGCCGAAGAGGGTACTGCAAAAAAAGAATATTTCAGCTTTTGCCTAGGTCTGACAGTAAAAGGTTTCTAGCTGCAGAGATGTCTGAAGATTAATTTAAAACCAAAGAATTTTTGCACAAGGGACACATGTCTATGACTCAAAAACTGACCCGAATGACACAACTGATTGAACACTGGTCCTCCTACTGTTTCAATACTGTGGCAGAGGGCTTTGCATCCTAATCTTTTCAAATATTTTGCTACAATGAACATTAGAACATACATTTTAAATAGTTAACTAGGATTTGTAACTCAGGGAAGAGTCACAAAGCTACTGCAAACATGTCCTTACTGCTATCAATTTGGATTTCTCAAACAAAACCTATTTACCTAAATGTCTAAATTACCTGTACAATTTTAAGACAACAAAGCAGTCCAAAAGGAACATATGTCGTGCCTTTAATACTGAAACCTTAGGTAGTAAGATACAGCCTGCCAGCCTTCTCTTTCTAAACCACAAATGCTATGATGCCTTCAAGTGTAACCCATTTAACATTCAGCCTCTTTATGTTCTTATTGTTCTTCGGGTAGAAGCTTCAATTTAAAATGAACACCCAGGAAGTCCTGAGGCCACATTTCTTCAAGCCAAGCAAGATTCCAAAATATCCTAAACACACCGTAATTTAGTAGCTCTCATTTTTCTACTCTTTGTAAGCCACTTTGGGCAAATGCATTTTAAATATTTCAGCAACTGTGACAATAGGCAGTGAATCCATCTAGTTACTCTTGGGTACTCGAGCTCCAAGGGTGAGTACACAACACCAAAGTTACTACTATCAAACTGGCCTGGTGAGATGGGACATTCTCAACAAGCACTACCACAAAAGCTTAGCAAGATTACCTGCAATGCCACTAAGTCATAATGCTGGATAAGAACACTAGGCCTAAAAATGAAACAGCATTCTGGAAATAACTGACTAATTTTGTGTACATGCATGTGTGTATGTACACATCTGATCACATGCAGCCCAAATTGTAAGAGTAGCTGTATTTATGAGTCATATTACCTCTAGTCCATCCACACTGCAGACAATGTGTAACTGTGACATTTCCAACTTGAACTCAGGTACATTTAAAACAGCATAAAATCTCCATCATTTAGCCCATACTATTCATTACCCTGAACACCTGATGGACATGCCATAAACCACACAAAAAAGCTGCACATCAAAGGTCAGAATTAAGGTTCAGTAAGTGTTTTTTCCTGGCATTCCCTACCCTCCAGATGCAAAATAAGCACTGTGTAGTAGACCTAAAGTGCTATTAAAGAGAAGGTACCCTGTGTACCTTTTTACCTGTAAAATAGCAAGGCAGCACAAGAGTGACTTCAGAAACAGCAAGGTAAAAACATGTTTGAGTTTTTGAAAAGTAACAATGTGTAAAACCCTCAGACACTGGCATAACATCACTACAGTACTGGATCTAAAGAATTTACACCAAAAAAAAAAATTAATACCCCACTCTTCTAATGCTACATACTTCCATGAATTTCTATTATATGAAACACACTTTTAGTTACTATCTCTTGAACAGACAGACAAGAAGTTTCACGAGGCATGATTCCTTGAATTGTTACCTGAGAAAAAAACCTTACAACTCAAGTTGTAGTCTACCTTATTCAAGGACCACTGTACAAAAATTAGGCAAATGAACAGCGTTAAATTTGCCAACGTGAAAAGTTTTCTGTTTTACTCTAATGGGATGGAAGAGTTGGGCTGTGCTACAGCTCTCCTCTTGCAGTACAACAGGACTCGACTGCACATCATCTCCTATGCAGTATCAGAACTGGAAACCACTATCTGTACTTCTCAGCACAAACCATAGTCCTACCTGGATCAAAAGAGCCCTAGGGAAAAGATGGGGCTAGGTGCCACCATGACTTAACCCATCGCCTCCTGATGATACACTGATGTTCAGAACAGGCTACAGAATGGGTGAGTGGTCTGTGCAGCCCAGAGGCACAGCAATCCAAACAACTATACGCAACAGCAGAGTGAGGAACAAGCAGGTATTCCCCAAGCCTGAGAGCCTGGGATCGTATCTGTGTTTTTGATCCATGAATAAACCTCAGAAGAAAACTTTTGCTTCCTTGCCTTCTGATAGCTTAGAGGCTCTTTGGTTTTTGAGACAGAACAGGAGCTCCACAGACCTGGAGCAAGCAGGGCTCTACTCACCTGCAATTGTGTCCCTTTGCTGCACCAAACCACTGCTTATTAGCATCAATGATACCTAAAGGCAACAAAAATAGATCAAGTACACAGAGAGAAACTCGGTAGGACCGTGCAATGCAGAGGCCCACGGAAGGCAGTTTTTGTGTTGAGTACCTCACATTTTTATCCTGGCATTAAGGATACTTTTGTGGAATTGAATGTTCTACCAGTTGTGTAATTCTAAGTGCTTAGAAAACTTTATTTGCTTTGTTTTAAGCTTTATGAGAAGTAGACTACAATATGAAACTTTTAAACATGGTGTTCATTCAGTTATTGGTAACTGATTGGTTCTCTATTTCCTGCTCCGAGATCTTAACACATTTTGCAAGTTACTTTGAAATCAAATCACCTGGAAGACGCTAAAACACAATACAGAACTCTATACAGTATAGGGGTAATGAATTACAAAAAGCATGGGCAACAATGCCTTGCCAAGTATTTAGCCCCCAAACTACTTGACAAAACTAATCATAATGCTTGGTGTTTTTCCTCCCTTCCAACTGATGTGTCAAGACTTGTTCCTTCAAGTAGGAAAAGCACCTTATGAAATAAAATGCCTTAAGAACTATGAAATAGTAACTCTAACAATGTAGCTAATTTTTCTTGTTTCCTTTCATGCTAGGTATATTCATTTTAATTCACCCAGCCTGAATCACCTCTGAAGGGGTTTTTAATATTGACTTCTGGTCTACATTAAACATGCTTCTTGACACAGTGTACTTGGTCAACTCATGCTTCTGAGCAGTGCTAATGAAGTTTCTATTTGTATAATTTCTCATTTGTACCTCCCCTGAAACTCTGGCTCTCAGCACAAGAATACCATGCAACTAAAAAAATTAGAAGACCAGTCTTTTTCAAAAACAATTAAAAGCTCTGGTGCTAAGGTACAATTGCACCAAACATTCAGGACCTCAAGCAAGCCATCAGTAAGCACTTTCTAATAGTTCTGCAAGTGTCCACTACTTGATCAAAGCATTGGGCAGAGGTTCATCAACCTCCAGGCTTTGAAGGCTCAAGCATTAAAGAAAATTTCAAGATAGAGAAGAACGGTCACCTGAGATGGTAAAGATTTCACCATGCACAGCCCTCAGCCATTGAGATCTAGCCCAAGTAGTACCTATCAACACCAGTTTACAGCATAATGTTTGTTGTGGTGGACACCACCACAACATGTATGTTTCATGTTTTATGTATCAGCTGCCAAAATTAAAGGTGAAGAAGTTCTGCCATGTAGCAAAGGACCCTCTCAGATGAACAGAAGATGCCTGTGGCATAAAGGTGACACTGACAAACTGCTCACACTTAGTTCTGCACATTATGGTACATGCTGATTCTCTGCTGCTCAGGCAGTGCCTGCAAAACCAGAAAAACACATTTCCATCACTTCCACAGCAATTCAGAACTACCACATAGCCCAGTGGAATCTGATCCAAGGACCCATCTTACCCATCACACCATGTCCTTTGCAGCTGAGGTAAGAAAGAAGAAATTGTCACTATCTGTGACCTGGACATGAAGCAGTTCATTCTGAGAAAAATCTTCACTTTGTCACTCAAAAAACTCAGCAAGTGAAACAGATGTAAGCAACATCTTGGACATACAAGGTCTACCAACATTTCACCTTTACACTCTGTGAGTGAGTCTGGGACCAAAAACCAAGTTCACCTAGTGCAGTCCAATACCTGTGGCCCAGCAAAACTGATTCCACTAAAACTTCAGTCAAACTGGCCATTTCTTACTGCCTGCAGCTGAGGGACAGACATTTGCTCTTATCACAACCTTTTTGAAGGACTTAACATCACTGCCTCTGAACTATTTTCCCCATGCCAAATAGCTGAACTCCTTCCTTAGGGATGGTAGTCAGGAACTTAAAGGGTTGGTCAAAACATTACAAAGCTATCCAGCACAACTGGGAATACAGTCACTAGGTAAGACAAAGGATGATATAAGTTGCACTTCAGATGTCCACCTTCAGCTGATCACATGAATGGGGTGGGGGAGTGCTGCATGATTCCTTGCTGATACAAGCTGCTTTTCATATAGCTGTTGCTTCTGGAAGCTGCTTCCACTTCCATCTAGATGGCAGTCCCAAACCCTGAAGCACTTCAGCAGATCTGAGCATGCTATATTAGGTGATAAAATATGCTTAGACACTGTGCTTGAAATTTTAAGAAGTCTCTGACTTTATTATAGCCAGCATGTTGACAACCTACCATTTTTAAACAAACATTTGAGGGGACTTGTTCACTGCTTCAGTTTATCAGATGTTAGAGCTACAGGACTTGCAACTGAAACAAGAATCTGTTGAAATGCTGAACCAGCTTTAGACAGTAGCTTCTGTCAAGGAGGTGTAGAGAGAGCACTTCCCTCATTTCAGTTTATTCCACCAGCTCAACAGCCCAGAGACAAAGGTCATATTTCTCCAAGAACAAACAAGGTGCCAAAAGTTGATATGACTACCTCTAAGAGCTCCCAAAACGCAAATCAAGCAATTGTATTCCCCAAACAACCATCCCTAACACTTTCTTTATTAAAGTAACCTTAACCACAAGTTTTCCTTTAAATATTTATACTCTAGCTTAACTAGAAGCCCATGTACTTTCCCTCAAGTTCCTGCCCTTAAACTATACTTCAAGTGGAACACTTGAAGTGAATTTGGGAAGTGAATTCCCAAACTCTCACTGCCACAAAGTTTAAAAAAGTTACATTCTGTAATTGCTTTTTTCTAATTTCACTTCTCTAACCTTACCAAACTGAAAATACAAAACAAGGTAAAGCTAAATATTTCATCAAGTTAAGAAATCTGTAAAATGAAACACATGCAAGGTGAGCACTGGCTCAGAGCAGCACGTACAATTAATATATTGCAGAAGTCACCCATCAAATAAAGTTAGGGCATTATTCTTATCTCCAAATGATTCCATAAGTAGAGTCTAACACATGTAAAGACCTAAGTCAAAGAGAGCCAAGAATACCATTTCTCATAGGACTCCTTCCTTTTTCAGTGTCTCAGAAGTCAAGATGCATAACCAAAGATCAGACACTATGAAAATCTGCCACACACGGCTCCTTGTGGAGCAAAGATGAGACAGAAACAGCACATGAGAGATTTCAGCCATGGCACTTGAAGGGAATCCCACTGCTGGGGAGGTCTCATCTTCCCACTCTCAAAACAACTATCACAGGATTGGTCAAGAGAATTTAGAAGAAAGACACAGCAGTTCAAAGACATCAAATACCCAAAAACCCAGTAACAGTGATGTGGTAAGGCAACTGGGAGCCTTGCTACACTTGTTAATACACATCCCCAAATTATTTCTCAGGCAGCTTCAGCTTCTTTTCAGGAGCAACTGCAAATATGCAGTCCAGAGAGCTCCCCATCCAAACAAAACTATTTTGATCAGTCATGATTTCTTTGAAAAAAAAAGGATGAGTAATATAAGTGCAGGAAGAGGTCACCAGACCATTCGGATGTAAAGATGACACTGTTACCAACCAAAGACTAGAGTGACTTCCTGAATAAGTAATAATGGAGGTGAGTCTAAGAATATACCTATCACACCTACATGAGTAAGCCAGACAACTCATTACAAAAGGCAAGTCTTATGCCAAAGCCTTCCTTTCCTTCCAAACAATGAAGCCAAACTGAATGTGACTCAAATCCATTATTCCCCAAGCTACAGGTTATTTTGGTTTTGTGGAACAAAGCTCTTAAACCTTGACCTGTAGAGGCCAAGAGGCACCAAAGGTGCATGTTAGTCAAGCAAAGACATCACCCAGATTTTTTTTTTCCAGTTTGAGAGAAGCCAAAGGGCATGAAATGGGAGATGCAAGAGCCACAACTAAAACAGTTAACTGCTGGGAGAAGCAAGCTCATGGGGACAGTATTTTGCCAGAGATAAGCAGATATCAAGCACAGAGGAGTGTGCCTAATGTAACACATCTTCTGCAGGCACAAAGGTTTTCCAATTGCTTGTTTTAAGAAAAAGGTGCAACTCCCTTCTCCAGTAGTTTTGATAATTAAGTACACTCCCTTCAGCTCTTTTCTGGGATGGCTGTGCCAGATTTCTTATTTGCTGTACTCACAAGAGTGGAAACAGCAACTACAAAAGTTTTTTTGTATTAACAGGAAGACTGAGAAAGGAATTGAATTTACCTTCACCCATCATATCTTGCCACAGCCCTTTGAAGGCTGCTTTCTTAAAGTGGGGAGAGGAAGAGCACAGGAGTAGAAAAATAATTGTGTCAAACAGCCCTGAAGCCCATGGAGCCCTGAGGAAAACACTGCCTTTACCCTGAATAAGCCATCAATGAGTGAAGCTATCAAGGAATGGCTCAGAAACCACTTAATTTGAAATAAATATCACAGAATCACAAAATGTTTGGGTTGGAAGGCACCTTGAAGATGGATCTAGTTCCAGCTCTCCTGTCATGGGCAAGGACATCCTCCACTAGACCACGTTGCTCCCCAAGCCCTATCCAACCTGGCCTTGAACCCTGCCAGGGATGGGGCATCTACAGCTTCTCTAGACAACCTGGGCCAGTGCCTCAACACCCTCACAATGAACAATTTCATCCTAGTATCTACGCTAAATCTACTCTCTTTCAGTTCGAACCCATTCCCCGCTTCTTCTGCCCCTAAATGCTCTTGTAAATAGTCTTGCCCCATCTTTTCTCCAAGTTCCCTTCAGGAACTGCAAGGATATGGAAGTACGGTACAGATGATGTCCAGAGGTCCCTTCCAACCGTAACAATTCTGTGAAATACACACAGAGCAGAGCCCAGCGGGCAACTTGAGGCGGAAGGGGAGAACTCTCACCCTTCACCGAGGTTTCTCCAGGAGGCTCTCTGGGGCTAAAAGAGTAGATTAAGAGCGCAGCGGCGGCTGTGGCGCGGCTCTCCCTCTGCCCAGGCCGTGCCCGTGCCCCCTCCCGCAGGCCTGGCCCCGGCCCAGCCCCACACCGCGGCCCGCGGCGCGGGGAAAAGGCCCGTACCTTGAAGTACCCGCCCTCGTAGAGTGTGTTGGGGGGCCCGAAGATCGCCACCTCCCAGTTGTAGAGGTCGGACTCATCGACCAGGGTGATGCGGAAGCCCTCGACCGGCTCCTCCTGCAGCGACTTCAGCTCCAGCATCAGCGCCTTCTGCGAGCTGCTCATCTGCTGCTGGGCCATGGCGCGGCGCGGCCCCCGCCGCGGCCGCCTCCTCGCTCCCGGTGCCGCTCCCGGTGGTCCCGGTGCCGGTGGTGCCGGTGCCGCCCCCGCCCCTCCCCGCGCTGACGGCCCCGCCGCCGCCACTTCCTTTTGTGACGGCGCCGCTCGCGCTGACCTCAGCGCGCCGCGCCGGCCACGCCCCCGCCGCTCCGTTAGCCACGCCCCCGCGCACCGGGCCACGCCCCCGCCGCACGCCCGGCCTTGCCCCGGCGCACAGCCAGGCCACGCCCTGCCTCGCCCCGGGACACGCCCCGCCGCACGCGCTGCCGCGCGCTACGCCCCACCTCCGCGTGCCTTTAAAGGGGCCGCGCTCGTGGGTGCTGCGGCCGTCCGGGGGAGGAGTCATGTGTGAATGGGAGGGGGACACGGGGCTGTTGTGTAGCGTGGGGTCACAAAATCAAGGCATCAAGTCGTTAGAAAAAAAAAATGACAGTATCGAGTCCAACCTATGACCTAACACCACCACTGAGTGCCATGTCCAGTCTTTCCTCAAACATCTCCAGAGACAGTGACTCCATCACGACCCCGGGCAGCCCATTCCAATGTATAATGACCCTTTCTGTGAAGAAATTCTTCCTAATGTCCAACATAAGCCTTTCCCGGCACAGCTTGAGACATTAAGCTATTACTGAGTGCCCAAAGAGGGGCAACATGGATGATGAAGGCCCTCAAGGGGAAGCTGTGTGAGGAGAGGCTGAGGTCACTCGGTCTGCTCAGCCTGGAAGAGACTGAGGGGAGACCTCATTGCAGTTACAAGTTCCTCATGAGTGGGACAGGAGGGGCAGACACTGATCTCTATGGTGCCCAGTGACAGGACCTGAGGGGATGGCATCAAGCTGTGTCAGAGGTGGTTTAGTTTGGATATCAGGAAAAAGTTTTTCACCAGAGGGTAGTTGGGCACTGGAACAAACTCCCCAAGGAAAGGGACAGAACACCAAGCCTCATGCAATTCAAGAAGCATTTGGACAATGTTCTCAGGCACAAAGGGTGACTCTTGGGGTCCCCTGTGCAGGGCCAGGAGTTGGACTCGATGATCCTGGTGTTTCCCTGCCAACTCAGCTTATTCTGTCATTCTATATCCACTCATCCTGTCTTTGGTTGCCTAGGAGAAGATACTGACCCCCAGATACACCCTCCTCTCAGGGAGTTGCAGGCAGTGATAAAGATCCCCTAAACACCCTCAGCTGTTCTTCACAGGAGATGGATTCCAGATCCTTCACCAGTTCCATTGCCCTTCTCGGAACTTGCTCCAGCACCTTAATCTCCTTCCTGGATTGGGTGGCCCAGAACTGTAACACAGCACTTGAAGTGCCTCACCAGTGCCAAGTACACAGCAAGGATCACTTCCTTAATCCTGCTGCTTTTATTAGTATTGATCCAAGCCGGATACCACTGGCCTTCTTGTCCACCTGGGCAAACTGCTGTTGTCTCATGTTCAGCTTCTGTCAAGCAGTTCCCATGTTCTTTCCCACTGGGCAGCTTTCCAGCCATTCTACCCCAGCCTGGAGCAGCAGGAGTTGTTGTGACCCAGGGACAGGACCTGGCACTTGGTCTTATTGAACCTCACACATTCGGTCCATCCATCCATCCATCCAGCCTGTCCAGATAGTCACAGGTCATGAGTGGGTACAACAGGGCATGGTTGGCCCACTGGCAGGCACCCATGATCACAAAACAGATGGTTTTGTACAGAGCATGGTTTTTGAGGAGTGAACTCACATGACTCAGGGCCCCATAAAAATCCTGCAGCTCCCAAGCTGCAGTAGGACGCAAATAGGAAGCTGCCATCCCTCACCTCAACATGTTGTTCTCACATTCTCCACAGATGTGTGATGTAGTCACACCAGAACATGCCATTTCCAGCCTTCCTGACATTCCCTGGTTTGGCTAAGGGTGAAAAATTCTTGCAGACATGTAGAGATATATCAACCAATAAACATGAGCCAGCACCCTTAGTGAGTATTTAATGAATAACATAAATGATATTCATTAAAAAAATAAAGAAAGAAAAATAACCATAATTGTCCAGGAGGAGGATGACCCATTTCTGCTTGGCATTTGTTTCATCCTTCTGCGCATGGCAGGGCTTAGGCCACCTCACAGAGGCACCTGCTCCTTGGACAAACAAATTGGATGATGTGTCCCATCATCCAGTCCCATCCCTAGTCATTACATGGCTTTAACCTTTTTCTTTGCCCTCTTCACCTCCCATGCTTTCCCATCCCAATGACAATGCCGTAGACATGGGTGACTGCAGGTTAAATCTCTTACGTTTTCCAAAGCCATGGACTTTCCCAAAGGCATAGGACTGATAGCCAAGGCCCCATGTGTTGGTGGGAGATCATGCAGCTGGGGCAGCCTGCGCTGCATGGGGGACCTTGAAGTCTCTCCCTGACACTTGGCAGCCTTGGCTCTGGCTCCTTCTCCAGACCTTGGCCCAAGGAAGAGAGCAGGAAGCAGATGGTTTTCTCCAAGCCCCAGCTGCTCCCAGGACAAATTTCCCTGTTTCCCAGTGAAAAACAAGGCATCCTCCCCCTTGTCCCTGAGACTGCTCTGCTTGTCCTTCTCCTGCCTCTTTAGCTTTCCCCAATAGCCTCCATTACCCTCTCCAAAGGTCTCCCAGCACTGTCAGTGGTCCTGCTCCAGGGCTTGTGATTGTCTCTCAGCTGTAAAATACTTCAGCCCTTGCAAAATCTCATCTCGCCCCAGACAATGTCTCTGTGGGGACTGGCATCAATTTTCTCATGGAGCTGCAACCAGTGCCACAGGGGTAATACGGAGGAACATCCCTCATCCATCTGCAGCTTGACTGACTGCTGAAATAAAGTGTGTGTTCCCCTACAGGGAGAACAGGTCAGCCACTGGCACAGGTCAGTGGCTATGGCTCGCTCTTCACCACCTTGGAGTGAGCTCAGATTTACTGAAAGCTGCTTAATTCAGCTCTCACTTCCTCATCAAGGGGCTGGAGAGCTGGATCATGAAACACTGTCAGAGAAACTCCTTGGAGGCTGGGCAGTACCATGCTGTCTGTGTTTCCTGGTGGAAGTTTGATTGCATGTTCTTTTTATTTATGTCAGTGGAATAGAACAGAAAAGAAGTGACTGTTTCTATTGGAAGGGACTACAGCAATCATCCTCTTCAACTGCTTGACCAATTCAGGGCTGACCAAAAGTTCAAGAATGTTGTTCAGGGCATTATCCAAATGTCCCTTAAACACTGTCAGGCTGGGGGCATTAGATACCTCACTAGGAAGCCTATTCCAATGTCTGTCCACCCACTCTGCAAAGAAATGCTTCCTGATGCCAAGTCTGAACCTCTTCTGGCACATTTTTGAATCATTCCCATGTGTCCTATCACTAGATACCAGGAAGAGCTCAGTACTTCCCCTCCTCAGGAACCTGTAGATAGCATTACCTTGAGCCCCCTTTCTCCAAACTAGATGAGCCCAAAGTCCTAAGCTGCTCCTCTAAAGACATTAGTCCAGCCTTTTCACCACCTTTGTTGCACTCCTCAGGACATATTCATGGATCTTTGCATGCTTCTTAAATTATCTTTAGTTGATGGACATAACACATGCTGTGACTTCTGTGCTGATGCCTGCCAGCAAAGACCTATTCTGTTAATAGGGCATCCCAGCTCGCTGGTAAAACATGGATTTGCTCATGCTTGGAGAAGAATGTACAGGAGCCAAGCTCTTTTGGTTGCACTGCCCTCAAAAATTCTTTTCTTGCAGCCAGCCTCCAGTACAGGCTTTGTCTGAACCTGCCTAATGATGGAAGAGATGGAAGAAGCAAAGTTTGGAGTCATTCAGGATTTATCTCTGCCTGCTGCCTGTCTTGAATGTTAACACAAGATGTAATCATGCAAGGCAGACAGTAAAGCAAATCCTGGTGTATTCAAGAGAGCAGACTGCAAATTTTCCACCAGGTCTGCTTTTAGAAAAGATATTGGTCTTTTTCCCTCTGATTTTTTTTTTCCCTTTCCTGCAAAAACATTCAGCACTCAAAGAAAATAGAAACTGTTGAAAAAACAGAGCATTTTGAAGCCTGTGCAGCCTGGCAGCCCCGTCCCAGGCTCCTGCCTGCATTTCTGCTGTGCTTCCAGAGAGACTCAGCTGCTCTGCCTGGTGTCCCCTTCCCTGCACCCAGGCTGCCCTGAGGCTACTATAACTTTTTTTTTTTAATCATATGGCATTTCTCCCCTCTGATAAATCATGATTAAAGGATGAAGCCTTCTTCTTCTCCTCTTTCAGCTGCTCTCCCATGGACAGTCACTGCTTACCTGCAAGCAGGGCTTTACTTGGGGTGTGCTCTGCCACAAACAGTTTTGTGCCTTCTTCTAATTTCCTTTATTTTCACCTGAATGAATCAGTTTGTTCTTTGGGCTCAAAGAACAAGAAATAGAGTTTGATGTGAGAACATGGGGCTCCAGGAAGGGCAAGTCTCACTGGGAGAGGAGGAGGCTATACATACCATTAATCCAGTCCCTAGCAGCAGAACTTGTCACTGTAAACTGGACCTCAAGGTGCCACCAGTGCAATAGGGGCTAAATCTGACTTGAAAACTTCTAAGTCCTTTCAGCTTTGTTCTTATCAGCTGTTTTTAATATCTCTTTTCCTCATTTATTTCATTCTTCCTGTGAGCTGCGTTCACAAAGAATAACAAACTGAGAATTAACTCCTCTGCTTAGCAACAGCAGAAGCTTTGAAAATGCAAACCTGTCTTGGTGTCACATTAGAGGGTTACTGCTCCATGAGCTGTCAGAGAGAGAGGACAAGAGGTGGGAAGATGTGGGAGTGCCTGTGTGACTCCATTCTTAGGACAGAATCCTCTCATGTGATGCTTTCCACTGCTTTATCTAATTTCTTTCCTGAGTGGCACAAAGGATAACATACCTGTTCCTCTGCAGGGGAACTGGGTTCACCTGGGATAAAAGACAATACCATCAACACCATTTCCTCTCCTTCTGCCTCCTTCCCACTCCTGTGCTTTGGTGAAACATCAACAGGGATCCTGGGAACTCTGGGCTGGACTTCAATATCTTCTTACACCCAGCAAGCCAAATGGTGAAGTGATGAAGAAGATCAGGCAGGGGAAAAGAGTTCTGCTTAGCTTACAGCTACCCCACCAGGAGCCCTTTGTAGCTCAAAGAACAAGCAGCTATTCCTTGGGCTATACTGAAACAGAGCAGGGCACCTGGAGGTGATGAGGACACCTCACCACTGTCCTACCCCAAAGCTGGTTCTAAACAGCCTATTTGTCTGACCAGTTCTGTAGTATGTGTCTTTCAGACTGCCCAAAGCAGAAGTTTGTGTGCTCCTAGGTCAATGTGGTTCAGCTCTGGACTCAATTCCTCTTCCTGTCAGAGAGCTCATAGGCCTCTCCACTGCCCAAATTGTACTGTTTTTTCTTAGCGAGACCACTGTAGGGGTATGGAAGACAGAGAGTGGGGCCAGGATTGCTTCCTCTGTCTCTTTCCTGGAGTGCCATTGCCCTGGCTGGGTACAGATGTACAGCTGAGACCACAGAAGTGTTGGCAGCCCGTAATTCCCACAGCAGCAGCACACATTGCCCATGGGATGAGGGAAAACAGCACCTGTGGTTTGCAGGCTGGTTTTTCTCCCTGGACAGGCAGTAACAGAGGAATCTGGAGTTACTTCTTTTATTTACACTAGATACCTCCGTCCCAGACCAGACAACTGACAAGCACCATCATGATGTATCTCAGCCCTGACACAAATGCCCTGATGCCAAGGTGTTGGAGTCTGAGATACAGTGTGTATGCCCTTGTTTTTAATACTTAGTTTTAGAATTCAAAGAAACACTGAATTTCATATAATATGAAATTCATGGGCATGTTTTCATCGTGATACATGAGAACAAATGCTAAAGTTAAATAAGAAAAGTGTAAATGTGTAGATTAGAAAGTTTCTTGAATCACTGGGTGAATGGGTTGAGGTTTAGAGTTTAAGGTAGTTTAGAGAGCAGGGGACAAGATGGAGGATTTAGGGTGTTGTCTCTTGTCCTTCTTCTTTCTTCTTCAGGTTCTTCTCCTGGAGGTTTTTGGGTAGTAGTAGGTGATTGGGTAGAAAATGCCGCAGTGCAGCACAAAGGTGTTGGGTCATTGGGTCACTAATAAAAATAACTTAGTTGGCACCTGTTAGTTGGGTAAATAGACATATAAAAGACCTTGAAGAAGATCTTTGTTAGCCATTTTACCCCTTTTCTATCATAGTGCACATAGCTCCTTGTACCTTGTAATGCTGATAAGAAAAAATAAACAACTGAGAACGAACGAGAGAAAAAACTCACCTCCCGTCTCATCAGTCTTCAGTTCAAAGGAAAAAGAACCCAAATCAAAAAGTCCATAAAGAGAAACCAAGGAAAGATTTTCCCATAAAACTCCATGAGCTTTTAGTGAGGAAAATCAAAGTGTGATTTTCTGGTTGGCTGCCCAAGTGAGCAATGGAGTATTACTGCACGGGGTGAGTCTCACATCCAAAAAACCCAAACCAACCAACCAATCAACCAACCAACTAAAAAAAACCCCTTCTGCCAAAAAAAAACCAAAACAACCCACCACTGTGGTGGTGAGAAACCACCACAACCACAAAAACAACAAAAACCAACACCAAAACCAGTCACACAAGTGCCCTCACCTTCACATTGACACCTATATAGGTTCCTTTATCTGAAGAGCAGAGCATCAGAGTACTCAAGGGAAGTACATGTCAATATTTAAGAATAAAAGTCTGTCTGCAATTTTCATTCTGGCTCTCTTTCATCTGAAAATGGCCAAGCTGATTCTCAAGCAGAACTCATCACAGGGATGAAAAGATGCTTTTGAGTGTCAGTCAGCAGCATCTGGGTTAACAGGAGCCTCCTACATCAAGTAGCCAGCAGCAGAGTAATGTAAAGTTTGGAAGATTCAGAGCAAAGAAGAAGAAAAATGAGAAAAACAGATCTTTAGTGGAGCTTTTTCCTTTTTCCCTATTTTGATTCAGCCTTTTTTCTGCTTGTTTTAATTTGAATAAAGTTGGCTTTTCTTTTTTTTTTTTTTTTTCCCCTTTTGACTCCAGTTTGCTCTTTAAAATGGATGAAGTCCATCACAAGGGCTTGATAAAAGAGTGCCGTCACAATGCCTGCTGCTCCCATTCAGCTGCTGAATAAATTATAAGTGCATTTCAATTCTATTTCAGCTGTGATTCTAGGGCCTGAGGAGTGTGATGACTGTGACCTTATGCCTGCCAGGCAGTGGCTTGAATTTCCAAGAGTTTGTGTACCTGGCTGTTCAGGTCA
Organism: Parus major; assembly: GCF_001522545.3. NCBI lineage: Eukaryota > Metazoa > Chordata > Aves > Passeriformes > Paridae > Parus > Parus major. The sequence goes on along the minus strand of NC_031799.1, from coordinate 7,090,559 downwards.
CCTTACACCTTCCATTCTGGGGTCAGTGTGCAGAGTATCTGATGAGCCTTTTCAAGCTGCCAGCTATGGGCACAGTCCTCCAGCTGCCCACAGGGATGGTGATATGTGCAGTGGTCTTCAGAGATTCACAATCTCACAGAATCATAGAAAATGCTGAATTGGAAGGGACCCATCAGGATTCTGTTGAACCCTGAAATGACTGTTACCCACCCTCCAAAGCAGCAATCTGTGGAACATTATTCTTTATTGATGGGGCTGTGACTGGGATATCCATATTGTTCAGTCCCAGGAATAGTTCTTGTGTTGGGAGCTGGAATTTTAGGTGCTTCTTGATGCACAAGACATTCCTGTCTCCAGCATTCTGGTGTGGCTGAGATGGCATGGATACCAGCATCACTGGGACAAGGTAGCATGGGGACTGCTCCCAGGGAGACACAATCCAATATCCCCGGCGTTCCACCTTCAGGGTGAAGCCCTGTGGGACTGTCCACCCCTTGAGAGTGGGTGACCATCAAGGAGGGACTAACAGTTATCCCCATTCTCAGGAATGAGATATCTCTGTTAGGCAGGCATTGGCAGCAGAAGGAAGGAGCTGGAATGCACAGAGCAGCTGCCTGGTGGATGCACCAGACCCTGCTTTTACCCTCAGAGCAGGCAGCTCCTTGTATTTCTGCAGAAACCATGGTGAGGACAGAGCATGCTGCAGAAGGTGAGTGAGGCAGAGGAGGAAGCTCTCTGGTCTCACATAATTCCTGTCTTGGGGACACCAGCACCGTGTTCTGCGATGAATAGCACAGTATCAGCTGCTATCTGCTGAGCTTGCAATGCCCTCACTCATTGCCATACTTTTGGGTGGTCTCCATGGTCTGGTCTCCAGCAGCAATGCTCTCACCTTCTGCCAGTAACAAAAATGCAGGTCCAGCAAGACGAAAAGATGCACAGCTCAGGTCCTGCCCAAGGCCTTGGAAACTGACCACGGGAAGACTTTCCATTAGGAAACAGGGAGGGTCAAGCGAGTTGAATTGGACCTTGCTTTGCTGAGGCTGAATTTGGCCTTTTCATGACCCTTCCCACAATAAATATGGACAGATCCAGAGGAAGAAAACCAAACTGCAGCATAAGCACCAAGCCCAAGGCATAGCCAGCAGGCTTGAGTGGCTGAATAGCAGACAGAATCTATTGGGTGAAAAGGTTCAGAGAGGCTTAGGTGCAGGGGATCCTCCCTTAGCATCTCCACCTCCAGCTTCCTTAACAAAGAGATGTTCCTCTGAAAAGCTCCTTGTAGGGCTTGTGTGGCACATACAATGTCTCACTTTGCTGTGTGCACTGATAGGTTGTGAGCTCTGGAAACCTCTCTGTGGTGGGTGTGAAGCAGAATTGGGAACACCCTTGCCCCAGTCTTGAAAACTGTTCTGTGCACTCCTATGTAGAAAGGAGGAGGCTGAACTTTCCTGCAGAAGCCTGAATCATTGGGAGGGTAATTAATGTGAGTTTCCCAGACAGGTGAACAAGTCTGGAGAAGCCTTCCTGCCAGGCCTGAGCGTGCTGAGTGATGCTGTCATTTCCATCCTGGGGCTTGCTGTCCCATGGAAATTTGGAAAAAAATTCTATGGGGTCTTAAATAGAAAACCACTGAGCTCACAAGACTGAAACCCTGCAGCAATGTCCATGTTGGAGAGCACTGCTCACACACCCTCTTGGAGAAGAGAGGGATTGGAGCCTGCAGGGACTGTTCAGGGGTTTGATTGTCTTCCTCTTGGCTCCACCAGCTGATCTGCATTCCTGTCCCCTCCAACCACCCCTTGCTGGTTACCCCATTTCTGTCAGCTCCCTGGTGCAGACCTTGGGGCAACCACAGTTATATTCCTGACTTGTTTTTGAGACTGAGGCTGAAGGGCTCAGACCTGCAAAAGGGTCCCTTGGGCACATAGACAGGGCAGAGCATGGCTGTGCCCTGCAGGTGCTGTCCCTTAATGCTTTGTTGTGCCAACATCTCAATCCCCATCTACAGCTGTCTGCAGGGCCAGATAAATCTTCTCCAGACTTGTTTACCTGCTGTGAGATTTCCATTAATTAACCCCATGCTTCTCCATCCTGCAGGAAACCCATTGGCTGCACCAACCTGAAGCTCTCAATCCATGGTAGGTTTGGCACATCCCATTTCCTTGTCCCATCTAGCACATCTCAGATCTTCTGCCTGGACTATAGGATGGGTTCTTCCTCTCTTCTAATCTTTAGCTGTGAATTCAAGGGAAGGAAGGGTGCAAAAGGAGCCAACAGCCATGTTTGTGTCTTGATGCACATCAGAGCCAGTCCATTCTGCAGAATTCCCATTTTAAAGATGGAGAAGTCTCTGATGCTGTCCCAAACAATAAGCTGTGGTTTGTAAATCAAATGGGTTTGTTTTTCCTATGTGTGGACATTTCAAGGATCTAGAAGAGTAGGAGGGAGGGAGTATAAAAGCTAAGCCTTTGCATCTGGACCCTCATTTGCACAGTGCTTTAAATGAATATGATTTATTTCTTGTCTTTGACACATTCACTTGTGCTGCAGGGGAGACTTTGAGCTGGATGAGCTGTCTGTAGTCTGGTCCTGTGGGTCAGCATCTCCTTATCTCCAAGATAATCAAAAGACCCTTTCTTTGCTTTTGCCCTGGGGAAAATAAAAAACTGTCAACATACTTGCCAGTGGTCAAGAAGAACCAAAAAAGGTTAAGTTTTAGCTATTTCTTTCTTCATGCTGCTCCTTTAGTATGAGAGTGGGGTAAAAGCAGAAAAACCCTGTAGAGTGGAAGCCTGAAAACCTCTCTCTCCTCCGGAAGAATGTACAGAGAAGGGACTGCAAGATGGGAATCAGAGGAATCAGTAAGGACTTTCAGGGGAGTGAATCCTTCTCTCTGCAAACAAGCAGCCAACATTCCACAAAGGCCACAAAACCTATAAAAGCCTTTCTCTACCTTAAGCATGTTTTTCCCTCAGCATCCATTTTTAATATATTTATCTCTTTTTTTTTCTTTAAGTGCAGCAGTGGTGAGCACTGCCAGAACACTCTGATCCTTTCCTAAGCATCAGAACACGTGCTCAGCTTCAGAAATGCAGTTTTTCCCTAGAGTGAGACATATTTTCATTTACTTGAACACTTATGAGCAAAAGAAATTAGAAGGGAGGGTTTGCAAACAGTGTATCTAGCTTGTCCTATAACAGTATAACACTGTCTCTTCCAGAGGAATTTTCAATGCCATAGGATATTTTTCTGTTGAGTTTTTTCATACATGTGAAAATATTGTCCCATTGACTCTACTGTCCTAACCTCCTTTTTGTTTACAGTCAACCACATACTGACTTTCACATATAGATGAAATGTATATACATATATGCTTCTTTCACACCTGCTTGCTGTTTGGAAACCTGCAAAAGCTGTCAAAAGTTCTGACAGCAGAGCACAATGAAATTACCCTGCTGTTACTCCTCATATTTGCATGATTAATAAATAATAAAAGCCATTTGAGTTAATATTTTATCTGGGGCTCTCAGAAATTATCTGGAGCTTGTGAAGCTCTAGCTGTTCCTATCCATGGAGGTATTTCCAAAGCCTTGTCAAGCAGGAGACAACAAGAGGATTCTCATTGAATCATGGAATCAGAATGGCTTGGATTGGGAGGGACTTTTAAAGGCCATATGGTTCCAATCCCCAGCAGTGAGCAGGGAACCTTCAACTAGAGCAGGATGCTTAGAGGCTTGTTCAGCCTGGTCTTGATGTTTCCAGGGAAGGGGCATCCACCTCCTCTCTGACAGGTTGCAGTGGTTTAACCCCCACCAGCAGCCAAGCCCCAGGCAGCCACGCTCTCTGGTGGGATTGGGCAGAGAACTGGAACAGTAAAAGTGAGAAAACTTGTGGCTTGAGTTAATGACAGTTTAATAGGAAAAGCAAAAGCCACACACTCAAGCAAAGCAAAATGAGTAATTAATCTACTGCTTCCCATGGGCAGGCAGGTGTTCAGCCATCTTCAGGAGAGCAGGGTTCCATTACAGATAGTGGTTACTTGGAAGGACAAATACAAATCTCTCCCTACCCCCTTCTTCCCTGCACTCTATACACTGAGCATGATTTCATATCTGGGTCTGGAATACCCCTTTGGTCAGCTGGGGTCACCTGTCTTGATTTTATCTACTCCCAGCATCCTCTGCACCCCCAGTCTTCTTGCCAGTGTGGTGATATGAGAAGCAGAAAAGGCTTTGGCTCTTTGTTGCTGCTCAGCAATAATAAAAACATGTCTATGTTATCAACACTGTGTTCAGCACAAACTCAAAACACAGTCCCATTACTGTAAAGAAAACCAACTGTGAAGAAAATTAACTCTACCCCAGCCACTGTACTCTAAACCAGCACAGAGGTCTTTTTTTATACCACAGACTTTTTTTATACCACAGACCCCAGCTCTGGATGCTCCAGCTGGGTCTCAGCAGAGCAGAGCAGAGGGGCAGAATCCCCTCCCTCCCCTGCTGCCCACGGGGCTCTGGATGCAGCCCAAGACACGTTTGGCTCTCTGGGCTGTGAGTGCCATGGCTGGGGCATGTCCAGCCTCTCACCCACAGCACCCCCAGGTCCTTCTGGGCAGGGCTGCTCTGGGTCTGTTCATGCCCAGCCTGTGCTGATACCGGGGGCTGCTCTCACCCAGGTGCAGCACCAGCACTTGGCCTTGAACTTTATGATGTTCCCATAGACCCATTCCTCTAACTTGTCTGGGTCCCTCTGGATGGCATCCCATCCTTTCCTGTGTTTTGTGGTCATCGGTTTGGCAATGGGGCCATTTGAGTAATATTTTATTAACATTGGAGGTGGTTGCTGTGCGAGACTGAAGACTCTGAGGCTCTCTGTCAGCACTGACTCTGGCTGCACCAGAGATACTTTGCACAGAGAGAGAGAGAGAGGGATGACAGTGCTTTGGAGAGCCCTTGGTGTACAGGGTACAGTGTACAGAAATGGAAAGTACTAATATGGGGGTAATTGAAGGCTTGAAGACTTGAGGCTGTTTTGGGGGTAGTGAACTTACCTCTTTTATAGACACAGCTGTAAGAACAGCCCAGAAGATTGAAAAGTGCTCCTAACTGTAGGGATAACATTGAATTCTGCTCCTGGCAGAATATTCCTTATACAGCTCTCAGGGCATCTTGACCGTGAAAGATATTGCACAAGCTTTCAGAGCCTGATATTGCAGCTGGGTCTGGGTCAGCTGGGATGAGCTGTGCCTGCCTGAGGTATGTATTGCTTTGAATATTTTCCCTTGTTATCTCATTTTCCTATGTCACAGGAATGAAAAAGGAAATTTGTAAATTCTTACTGCCAGGCCATGGTTTCCCTCTGCCTTCACTTTATCTCATGACCTTCAGGCTTGGTTTCTTGGCTTGAGAGCCACCAGCTGCTGCTCTGTCAAGGCACTGCACTAAGTGATTCCCCAGACACTGCCTTATCTACAGGGACTTGCTTGCACAGGTCCTGATAGGCACTATCTTCTGTCCCCACCTGTTGGGGGCCACATGTCCTGCCCCCCCAAACCTCCAGGAGGTGCTTTGCACAGCACAGCATTGAGATCTTGGGGCATGCTCACACAGGTAGATAGCAAGCTTGTCATGGCCAATGCCAAGCTTCAGTGATGGGTGCTTCTCTATTCTGGTATCTAGAAATAGCTCACAAGGACCTATCTTCTCTTCCTGCAAGTCCACCCTTGGAAGGGTGTAAGGACAAGTGATACTTCCCCAGAATATTTCCTCAACCTCCAACATTTTTTTATGACTCAGACTCCCTGAGCCAGAAGTGTCCTTATAGATAATAGCCACTAAATTTTTCTCCCATTAACTTGTTTAGTTATTTTTGAAGGCAGATAAATTTTAAGTATTTGCAACATCCTGTGCCAAGCAGCTGACGAATCAAATGACCTGTTTGGGTGCAGAATTATTTCCTTGGGGCTTGTTTTGATCCTGCCACCTGATAGCTTTTTTGATGCCCTCATCCTCACAGTGGAGAATATGATAAATGGTCCTTTTCTATCCAGTCACACTCTGCCCCTCATAACTTTGCAGGCTGTACTATAACCTTTTCTGTGGTGTATTTTTTGTTGCAGAAGACTTCTAGCTTGCACAGCTATTCCTCCCATGGACACAGAGACCTTGTAGCTATGATCATCTGGAAATTGTTTTCCTTTTTTCTCCATTCCTTTCATTAAAAGCTCCATAAGTCTTGGGTACAACTCCACAAACTGTGTAAAGACAAACCAAAGGGAAATTGCCATCTGCCTGGTGACTTCAAATTGTCCCATGCCCATACTTTCTTCCCTGGATGTTGCTGCTGTCCTTACACAGACTGCAACACCTGCTTCCTGTGGGATCTGTCTCTTTGTGTTTCCTCCCACACCAGGTAGAGGGGAAGCAAAGGAAACCCCAAATGACAGCAGAGTCATTCATCTCCAGCATAAAACTTGGGTACAATAACCAGCCTGTTTCAGGACAAAGGCTCATCTCCCATGAGGCAAGGAAGTCTTTTGCCCACAGCTTGGTAACACACAGCAGGACAGGATGACGTACAGGAGGGAGAACATTCAGCTGGGAGGCATGCCTGTCATCCCTGGGTTTTGGGACTTTTGGATTCACCTGAATGTCAGCACAAAGCCCTCAGCTCTCTATGCAGTCGTCAGCACCTCCAGGAAGCATCTGGCCTTACCCTTTCTTCCCCTGACTCATCTTGGGGCATGTCTCTCCCCGGTTTCTAAGCAGGACAGGTAACTCCTAGTTTTTGAGGTCAAACAAGGCTAAAGGTCAGCAAAGATTTGCCAAGATTCCCCAAAGCCAATGCTTGGTTTTTATTTTGGTGGAAGAACCTTCATGTAGACCTCAAGGGTATTTTCACTGCTGGGGAAGAAGATATCTCTGACCTAAGCAGATGACAGCTCTGGCTCACAGAGAAGCCTTGCAGGGGCTTTAGGGGCCAGGAAAGAGGGGTTCATCCTAGACCAAAGCCAGAGTGCTTCTCCCTTCCAGACCAAAAGCACACCATGCTGGGGACTCATCTCAGTGCAAAAGGAGGATTCAATGCTCACAGGATAAGTCTTTTACAAGGCGCTCCTAGAGTGGCAGAAATTTGAAGCTGATTTTTGGAAGAATTATCCTAGGTGGAGCCTTGAGTGGGTAGTAATATGGTTCAGAGTGCCTCACTATCTTCCTCCCTGTGGTGGAAGACATTGGTCTTCTTTCTCCTTCACCTAGCTGAGATGCCAAATTCCACAAAACAACTCTGAAACGCCTGCATCTGGAGGTAAGGCAGCCCTTTGGAGCTGAAAATCACAAACTAGGAGGGATGTGGCAGAGACAGTCAACACTGTTGCTTAATCTCTGTTTCTATGAGAAGCAAATGCAAAATGGAGAACTGTGAGGGAATATCCTGAATGCTCTTCATGAATTCCTGAATTTGCATTCCAGCAAAACCCTCTACTTGCCTCTGTTCCCCATCAGGTGAATGAGGATACATCCTGTCTTGGAGCATCATTGGAATGGGAGGGCCAGACCAAAGAATAAAACAGGCCAGAGCTGTTAAATCTGAGTCAGGTGTGCTTGAAGATTTCAATTAATCAAGTTGTCATCATCATCATCACCACCACCATCACCTCTGCTGATGTTTGCTCAGCAATATGCAAGTTGGGTTTGGATGAAAGACGGGGAGGGCACTCACATTGCTAGGTGATTTGGCACTCAGAGGTTTAAGCCATAAATAAATAAAACTCACATTTGCATGTTCCTGGCTCTCTCCACTCCCTCTTGTCTCAAGAGCTGCCCTGAAGACTGAATTTTTTTCTGTTGTGGTTGGGAAACAGAGTGCTATTCCACTGCAGGGAGATTGCTGAGGGGTGCTTTCATGGGCCAGGCAAGGCACACCAACTCATCACTGATAAAACACAAAAAGAGTGTAAGAAAAAAGGGGGCAGAACTTTTCCTTTCCTTCAGTGTCTCCAATGTGATTTTTAGAGACTGAAGGTTGTTTTTTACTACCAGTGAAAAAAAGAAAAGGCTTTCTCCTCCTTGTTGCTACGTATAAAGCCAACCTGGCAACGGAAAGGAAAGAAGGTAAATTAGCTCTCTTGCCTGTTGCATAAAGCAAACAAAGTGACCAGAGAATAAAAACAAGGTACACAAAACAATCTATGCAAAAGGCATATTGGTAATTTAAGAGGAGGCAAAACTGCCGGTACATTTCAAAGCATATCAACTTCCCATTAGTTCTCTTTATATAACTGAGATCACTAGTTTTGAGCTAAAACTGTCAGAGACTGACTTTGGACAGTCAAATCAGTCTCTTCCTTTCTGTCCCTGACATATATGTATGGATTGATTAAGCTTTGATTTTTATTTTATTTTTTTCCATCAGACAGAATGTCTAACACACCATCCCAGAATTTAACCCACCCAGGAGGGCAGCGGCTCTTGTACCATCCTGTGATCCTCAGCATTGCCCTTGTAAAGCTCTGAAGCTGCTGCTTCTGCTGGTAAGGGGGGATACCAAGTAACTTCTATGTCTCAATGCAGATGACTGAGCCTTAATGAACCAGGTGAGGCTTAACATTAACAATCAACAATCCAAGAAAAGAGTGATGATTGAGGCTCGTTTTAATCGATGCACCATTGTTTTGCCTGGGTTGTCCCTAAGCCCCAAGATGGACCTGGAAATCTCCTTGAACCCATCCCAAAAGCAGTGTCGGGGATCCAGCTCTCCTTGGACCTTATTTTTTTGGCTGCCAGGAATGTGCTGAGTGTCTGCCTGAACCCGGGGGTGAAGCCCATGAGGTTTAGTTTAAAATGTCAATGTTTTGAAGTCAAAACTACAAACATCTACCTTAACCTACCCTTTTGCCCTGATGAAGTCCCCCACCTCTGGCCACTGTGAAGATTGCTCAGTGGCTGCTGCTCTTTTGGGAACGGCAAGAAGAATGACAGACTCTCTGGTGAGCTGAACAGGAGAGCTTCTAAGGTTTATTACCTCAGATCTTCTTTTATAGACTGATACACGAAAGTACAAAAAAGAAAACTTTTATTGGTTAGTGAACTAACCCATCACCATCATTGGTCAGTGGAGTTCACCACCACTCAACCTTCTCTTGCACAAAAACAAGAAACTGACAAACAGCACCTGCAAGGCTGTCTTCTGTCTCTGAGGATTGTTTTAATTCCTCATGATTTCTCAGGCCACTTCCTCAGGCAAGACTGAGAAAGTTATGCAGCCTGCTTTTCCACAGGCACTGTGCTCCCTGGTTTTGCTCATATTTAGCATCCGTAAGTGGCTACATGTTTCTATGATATGGCCATACCTGGGATAGATAGTCAAACATTATGGGAGTGTGTCATTAGCCTGTGTGCCAGGTTATTTTTGGGAGTTACAAATGACTCTGTCATGTGTTAACACTTGAGAATTTAAAACACTTCAAAATATTGCAGAAACCAAAAGGAGGAACTATTTAATCCTACAATGAAATGCAGATTTTTTGAAGTGGGACAGAGCCCTGACTCTGCAGAAGCAAGAAACTCCATCAAATCTGGATGAAGCTCATAGACAGTGAGAAGTGCCACATCCAGGTGTTATCACTGGGAGGAGGTTTTGGGGTACTTGGTAAGAAAACCCCAGCCATGGCCATGGGGTTGCCAAAGAGACTTAGGGGATGGATGCAAAAGTCTTGGAGGGGGGAGCTCTGAACAGGAGCTGTCTTTTGCCTGCAGGTGATACCAAGCTACAGGGTTGTGCCAAGGTTTTTGATGCAAGTTTAGCTCTCCACACCTGCCAAGGGAGTGGAGCACTTCCACAGCAGTGGTGTTTTTGGGAAGACCCCAGGAGGGAACAAGCTGGTGCTGGGGTTAAATGGACACAGCACAAGTTGGGATCAATGTGACCGCTAAACCTGCTCGGCAGCCGCATCGACCGCAGCCCTGTCCTGGCAGCTGCATGTGATGCCGGCAGCATTCCTGAGGCCAGAGCTGAGGGAGCAGGGATGTGTGTACACAGGTGTGCGTGCAGGGCTGCACTCGTGTGCTTTGAGCCGTGTGCAGGAGGGTGTCACCACTGTGGTGCGCTGACGGCTGGAGATCCTTGGGTGTTGCTCCCAGCACTGAGGACGTGGGTCCACATGCTCACAGTGGTCCCTCTGTAACTGGCAGAGTGGGATTTTCCCAGGGGTGCATTGATGCCACATTGCTATCTGTCTGTGCCTGTTAGGAAAACTGGAGCTCCCAAAACATCATGTTGAGGACGTGCTCGTACACAGAGTTTGGGGATGCTCACCATTGTTGAAAACCCACCTGGGAATGGCTTCACCTGAGCCGGGAAGTCCCAGTCTAGGGACAGAGTACAGGGAACATTCTTCCAATGTCCCAGGTGTTTCTGGGCAGCAAGGATGAAGCATAACAAGAAGCAAGAGCTCAGCAGTAGCTCTTTGTCAAGGCAGGATAGGAGGAGGGGCACGATGCCTGCAAGGGCGGGCACATGGTATGGAATGCAGTAATTTTTTTTTTTTATTAATATTACTACTATTAGCATTGTAGGATTGTGTGTAATTAATGACTCACTATGTGCTGAAATGCTTTATTAAAGAACCTGTTCTGGGGCAAGCGTTAGTGGTCCTGCTCCCCACTACGCAGCTGCCTGGGCTGCCCTGAGGTGACACATCCAGGAGCTGACCTGTCCTTTCCCCCCAGTCCCCTAAACTCCTGCCAGTGCCCCCAGAATAGACACTGAACTCATTTTTCCATACCAGTTGGGCATTACATGCCATCCCAGGAACAGCTGGGGTGCATAGGGAATTCTGGGGGATTTGCACAATGGACACTCCAGCAACCCACCCTGGACCTGTCCGAGTCCCTCCTCCTCTGTTGCTTGCAGGCAATTATGAGGATGTGTCCTTGGGGACAGAGATGACCAAACTGGTTTTCCCAGCCTTCCTAAAAATCCTGCATAGGGCTGTAATTACCCTACCCTTAAAAAAGAGGAGTCTGACATTGCAGGTATAGCCACAGCACCCGCAGGTGTCTCGCGGTGAATCACTGGGAGAGTGGAGCAAAGCTGGGATGTCCTGGTCCTGCCAGAAATGTGGAGGAACAGGAGCTCCTGCAGCCAAGAAACTGAATGTTTTGGTAACAGGAAGGATAAATTAGGATTACCCAAAGTTATCCAAAGTTAGGACCCAATTCTTACTTGGTGTAATCACTGACGCTGCACTCAGGAATTACTTGCAAAACTGAACAGGAGCTAAATATCGACACTAAGTGGAAGTCAATTCTGGAGGCAACTTTGGAATGCGGGGGAGTGTGTGCATGGATGCAGATGGATGAAGGGGGTGTCTACCCAGCTCAAGGTTCAGGGTTAAGCCTGAAGGATCTGACCCAGGCCACTGGGATGGAGGAAAAAATTATTTGGAGGCTCTAATCAGCAAAAATTATTTCCTGGGATCCTCTGGAGAGGGTTGGGGAAGTTGCTGGTGGCTAGGATCCAGAGGCTGTAATGCAGCAGCCAGGCAGGAACTGCCAAGTACTAATGGGGACCAGAAGCCTCATGTCACCTACAGCCACCACCTGCATCCCTGCCACAAGTTGCTTGATGTGAGGGAGGTGCTCCTCAAATTCAGCAGCTCTGTCTCCAGACACTCTCCTTGGAAAGTAGGAACCAAAAACCCACTGCCAGCAGTCCCTGTAGCTAAGTTGACACAAGGCTGAGATCTCACTTCCAGCAGATTTCCCTGCACGGAAGTCATTAAATACCTCGTATTTAGGATGAGAGGCTTGAGGGCTCTGGCAACGATGCTGGTGGCCACCCTAGCCAAACAGCAGGTCAGGTGGCAGCCTTCTTTGGGAATAGAAGCAATGCCTTGAGCATGAACTTGGCATCTTGATGTCCCAGGCAGAGATGCTGCAGTGTGTGGAAATGAGCTCTGCAGCTGGGCAGGACATGGTATTACTCTGCTTCCCCTGGCAGAGGGATGGGTGAGAGCCTGTCCTGCTCTGAGGCAAGTCTGACACAGGAAAGACCTTCTGGGCAGAGAGTATCAGCTACACACATCCTCTGAAAACAGCTTGTTTCCTACCCCCTTCCTCCAGCAGAGCTTAGCTTTTACCCTAAAGCTGCTTGTTTTCCCCCAACAGCCTATGAGCAGTGAGCTGATCTGGCTTAGGGGTCCCTCTGAGGGGGACACAGCCCAGCTTACTTCACTGAGTTCTCTGAACTCCCATGTTTACCTTCAGGATGGATGCCTGATCTTCTGCTCTCTGTCTCAACATGCCTACACATTTCCTCCTGAAGAGATTCGGCTTGTAGTGTTCTCACAGTGCAGGAAAAAAGTGGTACTGAGTGTGGCCAGGATTCAGGGAGAATTTGGACCTGGCATGGGGATGAAAGACTCTGAGAGTGCTATCCCAGAGCAGTCTCTCTGGAGGATGGTCCCACTGGGGACACAGTGTCCCTGTTTTTCAAGGTAGGGTGTAGAGAAGTGAATTAACTGACTACAGTTATGCAAAAGCCATCCAAAGAGCTGGAAAGATAATTAAAATTACCTGTGTCCCAAATCTGTGTCTTTCTGTTCAGGGATACATAAGGCGTGGTCTTTTGAATACCCTGACAACCCAAATCTGACCGGACCCGGTGTTGAAAGCTGCTTCTGTAAAGGCGTACCTATCTAATTTATATAAAGGGGATATTCCTCCCACTCCAGTAATCTGCACGTAGGACGCCACTGGCTCCTGGTGTCCTTCCCAATCCCTGACAGCGGAAGCTGGACAGGAGGATGACGGCTGCCGGTGCCTGCTCCTCCAGGCCAGAAGGGTTTTCCTGGCTCCCGGTGTCCGTTCCTGCCGGCCAGGCCGGCTCAGGGTCTCATCCAGGCCACATCCAGGATATCCACCCCGATTAAGCATCAAGTACCACAACTGGGATCTGCAGCGCACAGGCGACCCCGCGCTCGCCCGCCTGAAGGCGAAAGGCCGTCACACGGCCCCGAGAGATGCAGTTTTGGGGTGAAATGCAGTGATTTCGGCAAGCCCTCAGCCCACGCTGCCTGCCAGCGGCGCCGCCATTGCGGCGGAAGCAGAGCGGCTCTGTGGACACGCCTCCATGGGCGGGCACGGGCGGCACGACCAATGGGAAACGCCGCGCTTCTCTCGTGGCCAATAGCAAGCTGCGCGCGGCTACCTGCAGGGCGCGCGGCGGCGCACGTGGTGACGAGGGAGCACGTGGGCGGCGGCCATGGCGGTGAGAGGCGGCGGGTCCGGGCCGGGGGGAGCCCGGGGCTGGTCTGAGCCGAGCCGAGCCGAACCAAACCAAAGCATACCATGCCGTGCTGTGTTCTCCCCGCAGGGCTCTCCGGAAGCGGCGGAGGAGGCGGAGCAGGGCCCAGAGCCCCCCGCCGGGGACTCGGTGCGGCGGGGGAAGAGGGCTGCCCCGACAGCCGCAGCCCCGCAGCCAGCCAAGCTGAGCCGCGCCGAGCTCTACAAGCCGCCGACCAGCGAGGAGCTGACCCAGCTGAAGGAGACGGAGGATCTGTTCCATTCCAGCCTGCTCCGCCTGCAGGTGAGCCGGGGGGCCGCGCACTGCCCGGGGGGGACCCGGAGATGACCTGAGTTTCCGAGCTGTTTTCGGTGAAGATCAGCTGGTAACTAGATAATGGAATCATAGAGAAGTTTGGGGGCCTTTAAAGATCATCTGGTTTCAACCCCCCCTTTCCCGCCGGGTCACCTACCACTAGACCAGGTTAGTCAGAGCCCCATCCAGCCTGGCTCTGAACACTTTGAGAAATCCGGCTTCTCTGGGCAACCTCTGCCAGCGCCTCACCTGGCAGCGCATCACTGGGAAGAATTTTGTCCCAGTTTTTAATCTAAACCTACTTTATTTAAGTTCAAAGCCATTGCCCCTTTTCATATAACTATATGCTCATAAAAAGCCCTTATCCAGCCCTCTTGTAGTTCTTTTAAGTACTGGAAGGCCACAGTAAATCTCAGAGCCTTCTTTGTTCTTGGGAACAATCCCAGTGCTTTTAGCCTACTTCATAGGAGAAATCTTTCATCACTGATCATCTTGGTGGCCTCCTCTGTGCTGGCTCCAGCAGGTCCCTGTCCCTCCTGTGCAGGGACCCCAGCTCTCGATGCTCCAGCTGGGTCTCAGCAGAGCAGAGCAGAGGGGCAGAATCCCCTCCCTCCCCTGCTGCCCACAGGGCTCTGGATGCAACCCAGGACACGTTTGGCTCTCTGGGCTGTGAGTGCCATGGCTGGGGCATGTCCAGCCTCTCACCCACAGCACCCCCAGGTCCTTCTGGGCAGGGCTGCTCTGGGTCTGTCCATCCCCCAAGCCAGATTCAATACCTTGCACATGGTGTTGTTGAGTTGAACCTCATGACACTCTCATCAGCCCACTCCTTGAGCTTGTCTGGGTCCCTCTGGATGGCATCCCATCCCTCAGGTGGTTCTAACATCGGTGATTTTTATGAGGAGCAGCTTTGATCTCCTTGCTCCTTGCTGGTGTCAGTGTCATCTCTAGGGGCTAATTTGTGGTGAGAACCTCTGTGGTTTCCTGCAGCTGATTCTCTGTCCTACAGACAGCTTTCCTGAGGGCTATGCTTGTGTGAATTACATGAGGGTTTTTTGCCTTGACCTTGGTTGGCATGGAGATGATTGTAGTCCAGCGCTCACAGAAAATGTCAGGAACTGATCAAACTGCCAGCTCCAGGCAGGGTTTATGGAGAATTTGATGTGTTCCCTAGCTCAACAGCTGTCCTTTGCACCAGGCTCATGGTTGGTGCTGGATGACAAAGTAAAAGTCAGGAGCAATTCCAGTGTTACAGCTGCCTTTGATGGTCCTGCTTCCCTCTGCAGATTGAAGAGCTTTTGAAAGAGGTGACATTGAAGGAGACGAAGAAGAAGAGGATTGATGCCTTCCTTCATGAAATTAACAGCCTGTTGAGCACCATCCCAAAGACTTCAGAAACTGAAGTATGTTCCAAGGTTATGGAGGAGGTGGCAAAACCCCTGTCCTGGATGGAGCAGGAGCTGGCTCTGCTGTTGCTCTGCAAGCAGAGCTACTCATGGCCTGTATCCTTTAGGGGCTGAAAAACCAGTATTTTGCTTTTTCTTTGAGGAAAAAGGCGGGACACTGTCTTTAAGCTCTGAGTGCAGCTGTGTGGGGAGCGGGGTCTTGGTCCCTGCAGACCTGCTGCTGTTGATGCTCAGAGCGTTTTGTGTCTCGTATCTGTTCCCAGCTCACTGACCAGGCCTGGCTTTCCAAGGATGTGAAGGTCCCGTTCCTGCAAGTGCCCTTCAATGTCAAGGGGAGGTTCCACTTTGTGCCCCCAGCTGAGCTGAAGGTGGTGGGCAGCTACCTGCTGGGCACCTGTGTTAGGCCAGAGATCAATGTGGACATTGCAATGACCATGCCACGGGTGAGTCTGGCCACCTAAACCTCCTAAATAGCTTGGGGCCTACCAGAGCCCTGTCCTCTCCTGCCCTTCATGACCCCTGCCCACTCCAGTCCTCAGTGAGATGGCAGCATCTGAATATGCAGGGTGACTCCCACAAGCAGCTGGGGACTGTTGTCTGGCCTCTTGCTCTATCAGAGCTTGCAGCTTTTTGATCTTAGCTCCTCATCAGGATCTTCCTTCTCTCTGACTGGACTGAATTACTGGATTACCAGGGAGATGCATGCTGTCTGTTTTTTTGCACAATTGGACTTCTAACCTAGCTCCCAAGACTGTGTGACAGAGAGGGAGATGTTTGAATGCTGGTTACCTCTCCTTGCTGCCCAGACTTGCTTGTAAGAAAAGCCTGAGACCAAGCACCTGTTTGCATGACTGCTCTCATCTCCTGGAGCCTGGTGAGCCAGCTTGGAGCTCCTTGGGACTGAGATAGGGCTGCCTCTGGGACCAGGGAGTGCTGTAGGTGGTGGAGTGCCTTGGGCTGAACTGAACTCAGCAGACAGGTGAAGTGGCATTGTCCTGTCCCTCTCTTCCCAGGAAATCTTTCAGGACAAAGATAACCTGAATCAACGCTACCACCGGAAGAGAGCCCTGTACCTGTCCCATATCGCCCAGCATTTCTCCAAGGAGAAGCTCTTTGGCAGTGTGAAGTTTGCCTACATGAACAGCAACCATCTGAAGCCCATCCTCCTCCTGAGGCCTCAAGGTGACACTTGAGCCTTGCTCTGGTGTGGGGTGTTACTGGGTTACTGGTGTTGGGTGGAGGGGAGTGGTGGTGGTCTCATGCCATTTAATAGCCCTTTGGAGAGGGATCAGTCTGGGGCTGCCATCACAACTGTGATAAATTTTGGGTGCTTCTCAGCTGATCTCTCTCTTCACCCAGAGTCTAGTCCTCAGGGTCTCTCCCCTTCCCAGTCTTCCTCTGCAGCTTGGCTGGGTTCTCTAGCCTTGGTCTCAGTGGCTAGCACATCCTGTGGGTACCTCCTGGAGTAAAAAAGTAAACCCTACAAAACACATGTGTATCCAGCACTGCCTTTCCATCCTGCTCTCCCCAGTCCTGTTCCTGGCTGTCCTCCTGTCTTCCCCAGGAACCTGTGTGCAGTCTGTCTTTTCCCTGATGAGATGATGTAGGATGCATGGGCTAAGTGCTGCTTGCTCCCACAGCCCTCAGGAGATAGTGGGTTGGGATCTGGCACAGACATGACATAGCAAGGCCAGGGCAGGCGGGGGTGCCAGACTGGGCAGTGGGGAGGAAGATGGGGCTGGGGCTTGAATTGTGTGACCTCAAAGTCATCATTGGCTCTGGGATGTGGTCACTCTCTGCTCTGAGATGATTTCCACTGCTGTGGAATTTTGCTGGGCAGGAGCTTTTGCCTTTTCCCAGGCTGGGAATGCTCTGTGTTTTCCTAATTTAATCTCTGGCATCTGTTCCTCCTGTACATCTCCCCTCGGGTGCTTACAGGCAAAGATGAGAAGATGGTCACTGTCCGACTCCATGCTTGTCCTGACTCGGGTCTCTTCAAACCCAGCCGCTTCTATCCCAGCAAGAACAATGTCCGGACTGCCTGGTTCATGGAGCAGAGCACCCCCAAAGAAGGTATGGCCTGGGGCTGGGGGAACATGAGGCTATTTGTTTCAGGCAGAGAATGCCCCCAGTACCTGTGGGTGGGTTCACTGCAGTCCTTATCTGTGCAGGCAGTTGGTGGTTGGGTCCAACATGCTGTCGTTTCCCCACACAGGAGCCACCGAGCCCCCGACCCCGCACTACAACAACTCCATCCTCTGTGACACAGTGATGCACTCCCACCTGCATTTCTTGTCTAACACAGCCACAGACTTCCCAGGCATGAAAGATGGCCTAGCCCTCCTCAAAGTTTGGCTGAACCAGCGGCAGCTCAGCAAGGTATGTCCTGTGCCAAGGTGGGCTCTGCTTACCTGGCTAACCTGCCTTTGGCCTGCTTTCTTTCCTAGGGCAGAAGGGTGGTGCTTTGGTCCTGGTGGATGGGGTGGCAGCTTGTGGCTTTGCTTTGAGCTGTTTCATGGGTTTTGAGGGTTTCATGGAGGCCCCATCCTAACCTCTGTGCTGCCATGGGGTTGTGGTACCTCTGTTTTCACAGGGCTTGGGGTGCTTCAGTGGCTTCTTGGTCTCCATGCTTGTTGCCTACCTGCTGATGAAGCGCAAGATTGTCAAGATGATGAGTGGGTACCAGGTGTTAAGGAGCACTCTGCAATTCCTGGGTGAGTTTCCAGGCGCCTCTCTGGGCAGTGAAACGTTGTTGTTTCTGCACAAAGGCTGAACACAGAGGGGGAAGAGGCAGAGAGGTCACTCTGACTTTTCTTTTGTGCTGAGCCCCTGTGGGTGGGATGGAAAGGAGGGGATGAGTCAATAGAGCAGGACTGGATGGTGCAGTTTGCAGAGAGGTGGGTAAGTCCCATCATAAGATGAAGGCTAGCATTGTATTGTAGCACTGTGGACATTGTGAGACCTTGGTGGTATTGACACATAACTGTGCCACTGTCACCAGGGGGAGAGATGTAGATGGTGGTGTGACTTGTTCCTTCCTGTCTGTCTACAGCTGCAACTGACCTGAGTGTGACAGGGATCAGTCTAGCCCAGGATGCTGATCCCTCCCTGGTAAGCAGCCCTCTGAAGGGTCTTCTGCCTGTGTCTGTCTGTGCTGCCTCTGCTCCTGGGGGCCAGGATGTGCCTGTTGCAGGAATGGCAGATGGCAACAGTTTTGGAGTGTCTTGGTGTGATGTGCTCTAGCACTAAGGACCATGTTTGCTTTTCCAGCCTACCCTGGATGATTTCCACCAGGCATTTGAAGTGGTCTTTGTGGATCCCTCTGGACTGGTGAATCTCTGTGCTGATATGACTGCCAGCAAATACCATCAGGTACTGAGCAGGTTGTGGTGGCTTCTTGAGGTGCTATCTTAGGAGTGAGCTCAGACAGATACAGAATGGTTAGATTCAAGGAGGATGTAGGAATAAGGGAGGGCATTCATTTTGGCTTTCTAAGCTTTTAACATCTCTGGGTTTGAAGCTTGGAAGTGAATTCAGAGACTTAGATGTAGTGCTGCCGTACCAGTCTTGCTTGAGTGGTGTGGGAAAGTTGTTCCCCTCTTTGTGTGCACCTTTGGGTGAAGCCAGGCAGCTGTTTAGCAGCTATAACTCTTCTGAAGGAGGAAAAAAAAATTATCTTGATGTCAATGATGCCAAGAAGGGACTGTCTGGCCAGCAGTGAGAGCTGTAACTTGGTTTCATACTAAGGAATCAGGATGTGCTGCTGACCATGGAACTGGGCTGGCTCTGGCTGATGGGAGAGCACAAGTGATCACTGCTGGAGGGATTTGCTTTCCTTCTCCCTTTGCATTCATGCTCCTGCACTGCTTTCCCTCCTTGCTCAGGTTCAGTTTGAAGCCAAACACTCTATGGAGATTTTGGATGACCGGATGGTGGATGGCTTTCAGGTGCTGCTCATGACCCCAAAGCCCATGCTCAGGACCTTTGACCACGTGTTCCAGTGAGTCTCACTGTGCTGGTGGGGTAGTGCTGGGGAAGCCTGCTCAAAGAGGAGTGAGCTGCTTCTGGCTTTGGTGTGGGTTAGATTTGAACTTACCTGGTGGGAAGTAGCTCTGCTAAGCTCTGAGATAGGCACTGGTGCCTTCTTGCACTGGCCTGTTCTACTCTTACTGTCTGGATAGCCTCACAGAGGAGGGGAGCAATGTTTAAGCCTTGGAAACAGTGACCAGCATCTCCTGAGATGCCAGGGGGCTTTATTGTAGCACCTATCCTGGGTTAGGACCCTCAGTTCCCCATTTTATCCATCCTCTAGCATATCCCTCTCTCAGAAAGGATTTGATGGCAGAGGTAGGTGACCAGCTTCTCTTTTTCTCTGTAGCCTGAAGCATGTCTCCAAGCTGCAGGGTACCTGCAAGAAGATGCAGCTGCTGAATGAGTTGATGGATCGGGGTGGGAACTACGTGGCTGCAGCCCTGCCCTTCGTTGTCTCGCTGCTGGCACGTGGTTTGTCCCAGAGAGCACAGCTTGTGGCTCACTCCCTGCCCCAGATCCCTGAGGTAACACTGCTTGGCAATGACACTGCATCCTTTGTAGCTTGTGGGGCTCAACTGTCTCTTGTGGCACTACAGAGCACAGGGAGGCCATCCCTGCTTACTGAAGAAGAAGACAGGCGTGTCTCCTTTGTTGGGAATATGGAGCCTAAGGCCCTTGCACTGGGCTGTGGGATGTAGCTGTGTTACGTGGTCTGGGCACAAGTCCTAGCCCAGTAATGGGGCAGTTTGAAGACAACTTTTTTTACCATTGGGGAGACCTGATAGATGAGACTTTCCCTGTCTGTGCTTGTCTGGGCACCTGGGAGGACATAACAGGAGGTTCATCCAGCATCCCAATATCCCAACAGCTGCTGCTCCAGAAACCTCCAGTAACCTTGTGCTTCATGTTCCTCATTTTTCCACAGTGGCCAATTGATGCTGAGCCCCCAAAACACAAGGATGTTGGGCCCCTGACGTTTGGTCTGCTGTTTGTCCCAGAGTTTGCTGCCAGCACACTGGAGAAGGGTCCTCAGGCTGATCACCCCGAGGTGAGGGGAGCCCTGCTTGTGCTGAGTAAGAGCAAAGCTGGTGCTGTGCTGTGGTTGAAGACAGCTGGGAGGCTGGCTGGTGGTCTGGGAAGGTTTTGTCTGGCCCAGCAGTGACCTTTGTCTGTGCTCTGACTTGGTCAATGTGTCCCCACAGGCTTTGGAGTTCCGGACCTTCTGGGGAGAGAAGTCAGAGCTGCGTCGGTTCCAGGATGGCAGCATCTGTGAGGCTGTGGTGTGGGAGGCCAGCACTGTCTGCCAGAAGCGCCTCATTCCTGAACAGATCATCAAGCACCTGCTGAAGCTGTAAGTTGCACTGAGCAGCAGCTGTGGGTTGCTCCATGTGTTGTTCCTGTCATGTGTCCTGTCCCTGGTGACCCCATTGTCAACTTCATGCTTTGTGGGCTGTTGTGGGTTGTTTGAGATTTGTGAGATCTGGGAGTCGTTTCAGTTGTCCTTACATTGTGAGCTGCTTCCCAAGAGCGGGTGGGAAGGGCAGGTACCTGGTGCTATAGCCTCTGCTGGATGTAATGCACAGGGCAAGGAGGCAGCATAGTCTTGCCCTTACATGTGGATGGGATACTGGGACACTCTTCAGAGCTGGAAGAGAAGCTGTCTGGACCTTGCAGGACATTTTTGTGAAGTCCTCTGGGACCTTGTACTGGTTCACAAGATTGTGTCTTCCCTATGGCATTGGAAAGCCTCTGCAGCAGTTTATACCATCTGCCAAAAGTGAGGCCCTCTTGCACAGAAAGGAGGGTTTGTCTGTGCCTCTTTGTCCTGACTTGAGGATGGGTCTTCTGAGGGAAGGCTGCTCATTGGTGGCTTTGTCTTTCCATCCTGTGAAGCTGCACGAGTTACTGGTCTGCTTCGGGTGGATTACTTGGGCAGGGAGGAATGGTCTTTTCACCAGGACCTTCCTTTAGAGAGGGATTGCTCATCCCTGACCCATGTAGTATCAATAGGATCAATAGACTGGAGTGTTGTAGCTCTAATTCTCTGTTGTTTTCTCCCATGTAGCCATGCGGACATTCCTGAGTCCTCCATCTGCTACACAGGAGCCCTGCTGGAATCTGTGATCAAGATTGGGAAAGAGGTACGATTGCTTCCCTGGTGGGGCTGGGGCTGTCTCCAGGAACAGCAGTGAGGGAATGGCTGTAGGGAGGTCATTTGAGTGGTACTGGGACAGCTGGGTGGTTCCCAAGAGAATGTACTAAGGGTAAGGATCTACCGAGTCTTTCATGGCAGCCAGTGCATAGCTGCTGAGATCCTATTGCTTTAACATCCCCCAGACCTCATTTTCCCCTGCAAGCACCCCACTGTCCTGTTTTTGTTGCTTTTGTCTCTCTGTCCACGTGCCTGAGGATCTATTACTGTCTCAGAGTGCTCCTCTGTCTGCACCTCTGAGGTACTGCATCCTTCAGGACATGGGCTAGACAGTTCTGTGCTGCCATCCCTTAGGTCCAGCTGGCAAACCCAGGTAAAGGACCTTTCCTGGCATATTGCAAAGTGCTAGATTGGGCTCCATCTGAATGTGCAGCTGAAACAAAGAAGCTCCACTTTCAGACAGAAAAGATGCATCTTGAGATGCATTGGCTGGGAAGTGTTCCTCACAACTTCTGCTTTCCAGCTTGTGAAATTAAAGTCGGGAGATGAGCCATGAGCACTTTGACACACTTCATAGGTCTTTTTGTACTGATGTCTTAAAATTTTAGTGTTTATTTCTTTCATATGTTTGTAGTCCTGCAATTCTTTAGCGTATAACTATAAACTCCATACAGAGTGTTAGCTTCTGTCTTCACATTTTGGTCAGGCAAAACGGTTCCTTTCTTGGCCTGGGAATCAAGGAAACCTCACTGTCTCATGCCCTGAGAAATGTAAACAAAAGTGAGTTGCAGGGGAGCAAACTTGGGGTAAATGACTTCATTACCTGAAGCTGTGGCTGGAAGACTAATCCCAAATGTGCAAATGAACCAAACTTACAAAAGTATGAAAAACCCATGACCCATCATCCATTTTTGGGTGTAGCCCCTGGGGGGGCTTCATCTGCCCAAAAATGTACCTGAAGGCCCTTCAATAAATATAATTTATACTTTTTATTTCCTTAATTTTGTGTGGCCTCTGTGTTTAGGTAGTCCCAAGAAGGCATCTCTTTAGCTGGTTGTTGAGTAGAGGAAGAAATTGTTTCCTTTCCATTTTTTCAGATCAAAGTGGCATACATTTGATGGAAAGGACTCCTGTGTCAGGACCAGTTGTAGTCTGGGAAGAGTTGGGTGTCAGATTTGGGATGAGATGCTGGTTTTCACAGCCTATTGTGTGGTGAGGCAGGAAGATCTGTGTGTTGTGTCCCTTCATGCTGGTCTGGGGTTAGCAGGGCTAGTAACACCTCAGCCTGACAGGGGATGCATTTTTCTGGAGCCTGAGGGGTTCTTAGGAGTTCCATTGTTGCCGGTCCTTTTAGGAACAAGGGAGAAAGTTGCTGATGAGTGTGGGGTGGTGGGTATAGGGGTATCTGCTCCTGCAGCTGTTTGTATGCAGGCAGCCTGGGGAGCCAGCAATGCAAGGATGTGTGTGATGAAGGCAGAGAAAGGGTGCAGCCACAGGCAGGACGGGGTTTGCCGTTCGTGGCACACCCCGCAGAGGGTGCTGCTGCTCTGCCAGAGAGCCCAAGCTGGAAAACCCCAGGCAGGTTGGCTCATTGTGTGACTCTCAGCTGCCTCTGAGCTGGGTGGTTTGGTGTCACCAATGTGTCCTCCCTGTTCAGACTGCTGTTATTTGGGGAGGTAGAGGCATAAGGACAACACCAGTTCTCCTTCTGGTGCTTCTCCGCTGCCCTCTGCAGGGTTCCTGTGATGCTCTGAATGTTTTGTCTTTGCATCTGCCATGTGCCAGAGTTCTCCCTTGGCTAAGGATGTAGTCAGTGGAGTTTTCTGTTAAGTGTTGCCTCTGTTGGTGTCATGGTAACTGCTGGGGAGGCAGTAGCAGGGCTCTCACCTTGCCAATGTGTGATCTCTATTCCCAGATTGTTCTTGGCTTCTCCTTTACTATAGTGATTGCTGGCAGCACAGCTCTTGGTGCTGCCTTAGTGTCTTGCAAAAGAAATAATTTTATTTGCCTCTGGGATACCTGTGGCTGCTACGGAGTCACAGCCTTGCCCTTGTCTTTGTTCTTTTTCTTACCTCCCCATTTTGCTGAGCGTTCTTGTCAGAAGCTGCTCCCTGGGGTGGCAGTGCTGGCTCCTCGGAGCTAGATTGTGATGCCAGCCCATGAGGGAGGTGAGGTGAGTGCAGGAGCAGGGGAGGTACATGGAGAGGCTCTCTCTGTGTCCACAGGCACAGGGAACGGGTGAGGAGGCCATGGTCAGTGTTGTCTGCTCCTACGATGACCTGAGCCGCAAGCTTTGGAACCTGAAGGAGCTGCCGCTGACGGTGACGGCTGTGCAGGGTGTCCACCCAGCCCTGCGGTACACAGATGTGAGTGTCCCGGGGCATGGTCACTCCTGGGGGTCTGCAGGGAGCTGGGGTGAGGGAGGACCGAGAGAATGAGTCACTCCCTGGTTTTGTGGCTCCTGAGAGCTCTTGGGGCAATATGGTGCTTCTTCTTTGCTGTTCCATCCTTTGGGCTGTTATGCATGACCTGACCAAACCCCCTGTACTGAAAGGCTTTGCTGGTGTGGGAGGTTTGGGTGAGGAGATACACATTGCCAAAAGGTTTCTGTTCCCTGTTCTCAGTTCCTGGGTGGCTGTTCTCTTTCAGGTCTTTCCTCCCATTCCAATGAAGCCAGTTTATTCCTTCCATAACAAAAGCAAGCACTTGCTGTATCCTTCGGAGGAGAAGCCCTGCCCAGCCTACATAACCCCTTTGAAGAGTAAGTGGGGTGAGATGTGAGTGGGAGGTGGTCTGGTGGAGGGAAGTGGAGGCAAGCAGCAATGCTGGCTCTGTTATTGTTGTGTTGGTGTGCTGCAGGCAGGAGCAGAACCCTGGCTCCTCCTGCTGTAACCTGTAGTTCCATACATCCATCACCTTGTTTCTGTGTGGGATTCAATGACCTCCTGCTATTCCTTTGCCCCCAGTCATCTGCCACATGGAAGGCAGTGGCCAGTGGCCACAGGACAAAGGAGCCATCAAGCGCATCAAGGCCGCTTTCCACCTGCGGCTGGCTGAGCTCCTCCAGCAGCAGCACCAGCTGGTTTGCAGACCTGCAGTCACCCACACTGACGTGTACAAGGTAGGGGGGTCCCCACAACCTTCTCCAGGCCTGACCTTACTGAGGTGGGGGGCTGTGGCAGAGGTCCCACTGGACAAAACCAGTATTTGGATGGTGGGCACAGGAAGGAGTGTTGTGAGACTACATTGATGTCAGGATGCTGCTGTTGTATTCCTGAGCGGCAGCATAACTCACAACATGCTGCTTATGTTGCCATCAAGCCTGACCTTGCCATGTGCTCCCATCTCAGGACGGCTACGTTTTCCGTCTCCAAGTAGCCTACCACCGGGAGCCCCTGATCTTGAAGGAAGTGGTCACTCCAGAAGGGATGCTGAAGTACCAGGACACAGAAGAATCTCGGCAGCTGGAGCTGGAAACGTTGCATCTGCCCTATCTAACCAGCTCACTGCATGGGTAGGAGAGGCAGAAGGTGCCTGAGGGGCCAGAATGTGGGACGTGGCTGGAAACCAGCACGGAGGTGCCCTTGGGTCCTGGAGGGTGATGGTGGGTAGAGGAGTTTCCTGTGGGAAGTGGTCCTTCAGACAACCTTGTGAGAGGCTCTTTGGAAGAATTAATGTGGATGTGGATGGCACCAGTTGTCACCCTGAGGTCAGTGGTGTGGGGAGACAAATATTGACATACAGTAGGGTTAGAGAGGAGCAAAAGGCAGCATTTTCCCTTCTTCCCTCCAAAATCTCAGCACCTGCTGAAAGTCTCTGTGGTTGTGATGCTGTGTAAGTGTTCCTTGCAGATTTTTGCCTCTCTCTTCTTTCTTGCCAAATGCCAAAAGGCATTTGTGGTGAGGCAGGTTGTGGGTCCTGGGGTGTGTGGGCTGAGCAGTGTCACGTCTCCCCCCTCACAGGCTCCAGCAGCAGCACCCTGTTTTCGGCAGCACTTCCCGGCTGGCCAAGCGCTGGGTCAGTGCCCAGCTCCTGAGTGACAGCATCTCTGAGGAGTGTGTCGACCTCCTTGTGGCATTTCTTTTCCTCCACCCAGCCCCGTTCACACCACCCAGGTGAGGAGGAGGAGCCCAGGCTGGCCTGATGGGTATTTAGTGCCTATCACTACCTGGCATGGAGGGAAGGGTGGGATGCTGCTCAGGTGGGAGGTGTTGGGAGGGTTCACAGCAAGGGAGCATGAGGCCCCTGTGCTGCCAAAATACTCCCCCAAATCCTTTTGGGCATTGCTAGAAGAGATGGAGATGCTTAGCACTGCAGGGCTGTGGCTTTCCCTACTCTGTGCACTACAGAGAAAGGGGGAAGGCAGGTAAGGCTGGGAGCAAGTGTCCTTGTGGCCTCTAGGTGCTGGTGGTACAACTGCAGGGTGCCTTGTGCCTTCTGGAGGACAGGTGAGGCCCCTTGTTCTGGGGGTGGTGGCCAGGATAAGCAGGGTGAGGGTTGTGTTGTGGCTACGAGCGTGCTGGGGCTCCTGGGTTCCCTAGGAAGGATGTTATGGTCATGATGGTAGCTCCAGTCTCCTTTCCTCATGGAGAAGACTTCCAGGGGAAGGACGAGGGGTTGGGCCCTGAAAAATGAATGGAGCAGTGTGTTGGTAAATAGCCCCAAAGATCCAATTGCTTGCTGGCCCCTGGCAGACATGTTATGGGGCCCAGAGGAAGTGAAATGAAGTTAAAGGAAATGTTTTTGTTCTGTGTGGAGTCAGAAGGTTACTCTGCCCTGCACTTGGGGTGCAGTTTCCTTTCCCAAAGTAGCAGGAATAAATCTGATGCCTCGAATGCTTTCCTGTCTCCTAAAATAACAGAATCCCCATCTTCCCAGCTATCTGGCTTTGTGCACATGTTGTGTTGCAGGGGAAGAGGCACACTGGGAACTTGGCTGGTGTTCAGACCTGCAGCAGAGATGGGAGCAGCCCTCTCTCCACCTCTTCCTTGCTCCAGACCCAGCAGTCTGGGTGGGAAGAGCATCAGGAGATTAGGCAACTTGGGTGGGGGCACTGTGATTACATTTTGCTGTTTTCTTTTTCTGAAGAATGAGGGAGAAAGGGGGAGAGACTTTCCCTGGAGATTTGGAAGAGGGGAAATGTCTTAAATTCATTCTGATCTTTGCTTTCCCATCACACATATCCTTTGTTGGGAATGTATGTGGGTTGGGCCTTCACTAAGGCACCCCCAAATGCAGTCCTTCTTGCTGCCAGGAGAGCAAATGCTGATGTTGAACTGTTTTGTCCTTCTTGCAGCTCTCCACAGGTGGGGTTCCTGCGCTTCCTTAACCTTCTGGCAACCTTTGACTGGAAAAACAACCCTCTGATTGTCAACCTAAACACTGGCCTCACAGGTGAGCGGGCAGCAGGTAGGAGAGCTGCAACATGAGATTCTTGAGCATTCCTTGGTCAGTGCCTGGCTCCAGATCTCTTGGGTACAGGAAGACATCATAGCCTGTGCTAGGGGCAAGGAGATTTTCCACTCCCGTGCTCCTGTCCTGTCATGTTTCACTTGCCTGCAGGATGGGTTTGGTTGTGCCTTGTGTGGTTTTCTATTTTTCCCTGCCTGCCTCTGAAAAGGTGGGTCTCAGTGATGGTGCTCTGCTGCTTCTGGTCTTGTTGAAATCTGTGACAAGCGTGGGTGGTGTTGGATGTGGTGTTGTCTTTGAAGCCCTCTGTTCCTGCCCTCTAGTGTTTTGCCTATTGATTGTCTTTTGGATACATGCTGGAGCCACAAGAGACCATGGAATTGTCTTGGCTCTGCAAAGTCATGGGTGAGGGAGGTAGTTACACTCAGCTTTTAAAGCTGATTTATAGAAAGTGGTAAAGGTGTTTGGGAGAGAATTGGGTTTTGAAACCTGGTATTTTCTAAAGTGCCCTCCAACTTGTTTTAAAGAACTAAAGAGCTATTTTTTCCCCACTTGAGGGGAAATAAAAGACAAAAGATAGAACTCTTTGGATAATACAGACTGTCACCAGCTTATAATGTGAATTTCCAGCTTGTGTCATTCTCAGTACCTGTCATGCCCACGTGAGTGGGTTTAGAGCAAACGTCCATTTAATGGGAGTGAGGTACAAGCCCACGGTGAAGGAACCCTGGTTTCACATGGACTGTGGGATCAGAGGGTGGGAGAGGATAAATCCTGTTGTGCTGCCCTTTTCTGGCTGTGATGGGGGTGAGGAGGTCAGAGAGCTGTGGATGGGGCAGAGCATCTCACCTGTCTCCCTGCCCTCTCCAGATTCTGAGTGCACAGAAATCAAGAACAAGTTTGTAGCAGCTCGCTCTCACCTCCCTGTCATGTTCCTGGCCACCCCCAAAGACCAGGGGAGCTCCATGTGGACCCGGGAGCGTCCCTCAGCACAGGTGAGCTTTGTCCCTTTGCCTCCTGTGGCTGCTGGCTTGGGCCAGTTGCCTGCTGCTGGTGCTGGAGCCAGCTCTTACAGCCCCATGAGGGAGGGGTGTCCCCGTTACATGCAAGACTGCCAAGTTTTACCCTCTGACTTCCTTCCCTCCCCAGATCCTGCAGCGCCTTGTCCTGCTCGCCCTGGAGTCTCTCCGTGCCCTGGAGGAGCAGCTCATGGCCCCACTCAGCGACCAGGATGTGAAGGTAACCCCTGGGGCAGCAGCACAAGAGTTTTCAGGCTCTGTCTGAGCAGACTGGACTTTGGTGGTTGTTAAGAGGCTTCAGGCTGTGGCCATGTGGTTGCCCTGGGATGTAGAGCTGCAAGGATGGGAGGAGGGAGGCTGGTGCCACACCCTCTGCTTCTGGGGGACCCAGCTCTGCAGCGCAGCTTGGAGTGACTTGGACAAGTTTATTCTGTATTCTCTGGTTTTCTCAGGGCATGAGCAAACCTACAATATTCCTGTGCCAAACCAGTTGTTTGTCCATAACTGGATCAAATGGTTCTTCTGGGAGACTGTTTTGGAGTAGCTGTGGAAATCTGGCTTGTGTGCTCAAGTCTAACCAAGCTCAGGGTGTTGGAGGTTTTGGCAGGACACTCCCAGGCACTTGAGGATGGTGTTATTTTGGTTTGAGTGGAGGAGTAAAGCCCTATGTAGTTTAATCCTCTTCAGTTTCTCAGTGATTTCATTCTTTAAGCAAACTAAAACATCCATTACTGCAATGGACCCGAGAGATGTATATTTATTTGCCCTTTGAAAGGAGATTACCTGTGTTTTGAAGGGTAGTTCGGTGGTATACCAGGTAGTGAGCTAGGAGATTGAAGCTCAAAGGACTAAAGAAGCTAAGCAGTGGTTAGATATGGCAGATTCATGTTAGAGACAAAAAACCCCAAACTAAAACCAAAACCAGAAAACAGCATATACAGTGGATTTTTTTTTTTTTTTTCTGCCTAGGTAATATAAAAAGGGCTTACTGACACTGCTTTCTATTCTGCTTTATTTTACACTGGAAGCATTATGAGGTGAGGATGTACTTGAGGCAGTAGCAGTGTGTGTTACAGGGCTGTGAAGGAACAAGGCATGTCCAGAGTGTTGCAGTTGCAGTGCTGGCCCAAGACTGAAATTCAAGAGGCACATTGTGAGCTCAGATGGTTTGTTTCTAAAACAAGCTGTCACCTGGCCAGAGCAACCTCCCAACACCTTGACTCAGCCTCCTTGGGCCTCCTTCTTCCTCCCTTCCATTGTATTGGGTATGTTTGTCATTGCCATGGAATTCTTCTGGTCCATGCTAGTGTCCTCCCAGGCCTATGATGTTGCTTAGGGATAAATATGGGATGCTTTTTGCAGAGCAGAGCTTGGGGCAGGGAGGAGGGAAAAACCTTTCCAGTTTAGTTCGGAGTTGCCTCCTTTACAGTTGCCTCCTGTATCTAAGAGAGTGCTGGAAGCTGGTTTTATTGTCTTTGCATTTGGGACATGCCTGGTGTGGTGAAGATGCAGAGGTGGGTTTGCTCCCAGGACACACACAGGAAGCCATGGACTTGGTCACTGGGTGGGACAGGGGGTCTGTGGGATAGGACTAGGACTAGGACTGACCCAGTGGTGGTCACTGATGTTCTTCATGTGTATTCTCCCCAGCTTGTAAACCAGTTCCAGGCAGTGGGTTTTCTTCCAGTGCCAAGTTGAGCAGTGTCCCATGCCTCTGTTCACGTCTTTGCATCATTTGTTCAATTTGAAAATGTACACATAGTTTTGGGTTTTTTCCATTTTAATGCAGCTGTATCCACAGCTAGATCCTGCCTGTCCAAATATTTATGTCCCTGGGACTGCTCCCCTCCATTAACTGGGTTTTGCACTCACCCTCTTTCTGCTTGATGGAAGATGCTGTTGCCTTCTGGGGCAAATCCTGGTGGACAGATGGGGCTATCCTGTTACTAAACAGCTCCTTGTTGCTCAGATCCTGTTGGCTTCTCGATTCCCCTCTTTATCCTGAGACTCTGCCATGTGCAGCACAGTTTTCTATTTCAGCTCACCTCTTTGTCTCTCTCTCAGTTGCCCAACCCACTAGCATTTACTTAGGTAGGCTTCCTGGGGTCTGTGGCAAACTTCTAACATTAATCTCACAAAAATTTTTCTTTGGTTTACTGCTTCCTAAGGAGAAGGAGACAAAATGCAAACAGGGACTTGGGAAATGCCTCTTACCTCTCCTGCTTGCTTGTGTCCTGTACTGAGTAGCACTGTTTGTTTCTCTCTGCAGATGGTCTTCCGCCCTCCTCTGGACTTCTATGATGTCCTGATCCACCTGAATCCAAACCAGATTCCTCGGCACCTGGAAAGCGTGGACCGGCCGGTGAAATCAGTTTCCCGTGGCGTGGTGAAGAACAGCTCTGCCGCAAATATCCTCTTTCCTGTGGTGGATTATGACCCCGTGCAGTTGTACCTCCAGGAGCTGAGAGTAAGCTTGGCCTGCTGGGGAGGCAGATGGGCTGTCTAAGGGGGAGCTCCCTGCTGGTGTTTGGATTCCTGCTGCTGCAGGATGGGGCTGGTTACATCTTTAGGTATTTGCATGGGATGGGCATTGCTTCTCCAGCAGAAGTCTTGGTGAGTGCACCGTCTCCTCCATGGAAATGGGAGTGCTGCTGTGACATGAGTATGAATGCAGATGCAAACCACCAGGAGCTTTTGCTGAAGAAGTTTGTATTCAGCACAAAAGTGTCTTTAATCCATTTGTCTCCAGTCAGTTAATTCACTTTTCATGGCTTCTTGCACCAGTTGTGTGTTGTGCATGTTGGCAGTAAGCACACACAATTTCTGGGGGCATGTACAGGTATCCGTGATGTGGTCCCAGTAAGCTTTCTGCTGTTAGGCCAATGGCTGTGTGAGCCAAAGGAGATCTGTATTGGTCACAGAGTGGTTTCTCTGTGTCTGGCCACATGCATAGCAACAGAGGAAATTGGTAATGTGGGAATATGGAGAACATCAGTACCCAAAGTCATCGGCTGTGTTTTTTTCCTCCATGAGGCCAAGCCAAAGCCTTGCAAGCAGGTTAGAGATATGCAAGGTGCTAGATGACAGCAGTGATGCTCCCTGGAGCCTGTTGTGCAGCACCTGGCACTTTGGCCCTTCGCAGCTTCAGATGTGGCAGATGGGTTAAATGTTAGTGTCAGGTGTGCAGAGAGGTTGTGGTGCCCTCTTGTCAAAGGCTGCCTTTGAAGTGCCATCATCCCTTACTGATAGGAGTGCTGTGAGCAGTGTCAGAACTGTAAGCATGGGGATCTAGGCTGGCTGTGGGGGTCTCTGACCCTGTTCCCCACTCAGTGGTGCCTGAGTTGAAAGTCCAGTTTAGGCAGGAAGATTCTGGACCCTTTCAGTTCAAGCTCCCCTTTCACCTTAACTATGTACCTTAGGACAAAGAAAACTTGCAAGGGTTTCTTTGAAGGTTTCCTCTTCCTGGGAACGTCCCTGTTACCCCCCAAGTGCATGGTCACTTGTGCCCATGTGAATCTGCTGTGGCTTCAGCAGTGCCACAAGGTCTGCCAAGGGGCAAGCTTAGTCCTCCTGTCAGCCACAGCAGCTTGGGGCAGTCTTGGGTGGTGTGGAAGAGACAGACAGGGATGTGTGAAAGGCCTCTTGTTTCCCTGATAAAAGCACTGCTTCCTTAGCTGGAAGGACATGTGGGAGAGGAGGTGCCCAGTGCTTTCCTCCCTTTGAGAAGGAAGGTGGACCTGGAGGTCCTGCAGGCATGTTGTAGAAAGCACTGGGAGATTTCTTGGGGCAAGAAGGAAGGGAAGAAGCAACCTTCACAAGGGTTTTAAAAGGGGGTATGAAACAGGTTTGGAACTATTTGCTCTTTCGCTTTCCTTCCTGGTGTCTGAGGTGTCATATCAAGACCAGCCCCTCCCTTTTCAGTGATGAATGTTTGACCGGCTGCCATGAAACCATGCACAGATTTGGGTAGGAAATGGAGTTTTTTAAGTCTGAAATCCTTCTCCACCTAGTGCTGGAAGTGGGTTCTAGAACTGAACAGAGCTTTTCAGCAGCTGCCAGGGCACTGGAGATGCTTGGGGACAGAGCCTCTGTATCTCTGAAGGGGTCAGGGTTAAGCAACCTTCATGGAAACCTGATAGAAAAAAGACTGCTTGCTTGAGAAACTGGAGGATGCTGGATGAGCTGACTGGGAGAGCTATCTCTTTGGGGAGGCCATTAAGTGCTTGCAGCAGGTCTGGCTGTAGATTGAGGCAGTCAATCAGGAAACTCCTTGGGGTTTATAGGATTTTTTATGCATTACAAATTGATGTCAGTAAGTGGCTCTGGAAGTGAAAGGTAGAAATTTTCCTGGAAAGAAGCTTTCATTAAACTTTAGCAAATTATGATTTACTTGGTCCAGTCAATAGTGACATCCAAATTGCCTGCATTTTGCTTTTTTTTTTCCACTGCCTGTTATTTTTTAGTACAGTTTATGATAGACTAGGAATTGGGTTTGGTCAGGTTGCAAATTACAGCTGCTCCCAAGTCCAGAATGCTAACATCCAAATGAAGAAAGATGGATATGAGCAAAGGTCACATTGCCTGTTGGAAGCAGTGCTGATTCTCTTGGTGTCCCTTGTTTTTTGATCTGAGGGTCTTAGGAGGGAACAGATCAGGAATTGGTTTCTGCTTTCTCTGAAGAGTGAGCTGTGGGGCAGAGAGCCTGAAATCTGCCTCAGCATCCCTGTCTGTGGGGCTTTACTTTGTCTTTAAGGCTCTTAGATATGTTCTGTTCTCTTGTATCATCTTGGAGATATCCTACAGTAACAGTTTGCTTGTCAGTCATAGCATCCAGATCAGTAGCAGGCAGTCCTGAAGGAGAGGATGAATATCTGTTTTTCTAGGCAAACAGGTGTTTCTTTTCCTGGAAAAATCGCAGAGGTGATGCTGCACATGGTCTCAGAGAGCTTAGCTGTATCCAGTTAAGTTAGAAGGCCTCAAAAGCTGATTTTGCACTACAGGACCACTGCTAGCTGGTGATGCTGAGCTGTCAGTAGAAACTACTCCCTCCATTAGAAATCATCTGGCTTCATGTCTCAGTATACTGATGTTGTTGCTTAAAGGCAAGAGCTTTTCATCAGCTTTGGCTTTGTAGCCTCTCCAGCACCTTTTTATTTTTCCTTCCCTGGCTCTTGCTGCTCTAAGCAGTGTTCAGTTCCTCCTTGTCCTGTGGGCTGGGTGCCCTGGGGGTAATCCAAACCCTGCAAGAAGCTGGTGCCAGAAAGGAGCGTGGTGACAGCAGTGAATCCTTATGAGAGATCTTGGATGAGAAGGCAGTTTGGATGCAGAACTCACTGGACTTGATTCAGAGTACTTTGCTCTCTCTTAACAGCACAGACCACAGAATTGAGCAACTGGGCTGTAGCCATGGTGGGTTTGTAGCGACAAAAGGAGACATCTGCCACACAGATGCTTTGGGATTTTGTGTTCTTCTGTGGGCAGAAAAGAAACATATTCCCTGTACTGAAATTTCCACATGAAAACAGGATTTAAATGCCTTGTTGTTTTGATTGAATTGAGAGGGGCAGGGAGTAGCTTCTTCCCCTAGTTTGGATTAGTAACCGGGAAATCCACTCTTCTGTCCAGCCTGTTTGCCCCTGTTCCTCTAAAGTCAAAGGGTTTAGCAAGGCAGCAGCCCTCTGGAGCTGTAGGATTGCTGTATGCCTCTTCCAGGGAGCTTAATCAGAGTAGAAAATGAGAGGAGATGTTGAGTCCTGGCTGCTTGAATTTTTCCTGCTTCAAGGAGGTGTGCTGCAGGATCTGGCCTGAGTTGCTCAGGGTGCCTGGGATGCCCTGGGTAGAGATGAAAGGCTGGCTGTGGGATTCAGGCAGCAAATTCTTCCATTCCAGAACAGATCTGATAGAAAAGGCCTGTTCTGTGATCCTGTCCAGATAAGAAGGCTTTGCAGACAGACACTTTTGAGGGAAAGCAGGTGCCAGACATCCCACAGAGAGGGTTTCCCTGGAAATTCAGCCCATCAACAGCCTCCCTGCCACTTGCAGTTCAGAGCACCTTGTTGAGCAAACCCTGGATTGGCTTCTGGTGGGAATTCTCCAAAAAGGCTAAATTTAAGTGTCTCAAATAAGGTTCCTGTTGAGGCTCTGATGTGACTGCTGATCTGTGTTGTGGTGGCCGTGGAGCTGCAGAATGCCCTTGTTTGCTGGGGTTGTGGTGTGAAAGGGCTTAATCTGTGCAGCTTTTGCTCCAGGGTGACTTGGCCATCCTCTGGACTCGAGACCATCCAGAGGACACAGGGCTTGTGGATATGCCTGCCATGCCCATCTGCCTGCATTCTGGAGCTCACAAAAGCCAAAGACTCTGGTCACCTCCCTGAGCTGTTCACTCATTGTAGGGTAAATTGGGTGAAGCTGCTTGTGCCATGTCCATCTGCCTGTCTGTTATGGCTGTTAACAGACTTCACATTTCTTACTGGGTCTTTGGTCTCACCAAGTCACTGATGGGATGTGCTGTCATTCACTGAGATTTAGGTTTCTTGGGCTGCACATGAGAAAGAGCTTGTGGCAGAGGAGCTGTCCATCTTGTGAGATCTTTTCTGTGTGGATGAACAGGAAAATGTTTCCTGCTTTACTATAAACATTACTAAAGTAATATTTTGCATTTCTTGCACCTCAAGACCTATCGGGAAGACTTGGAACCCTTTCTACCTCCCATGGTGTAAAAATGTGTCTCTTGCTCATGTTAGAAAAGAATTAATGACAATAAAAATTCTATGTCTCCTAAAATATGTAAGCCATGATTATGTGATGTAGCTGGAATTGGTGAAATCGTTCCAGGTCAGTCTCCTCCCTTCCTGTTTTGTCTGACAGGGCTGACTCTTCCTATGGTGGCACCAGGTAGACAGGGAAAAGATGAAAAAACTCTTGTGGGCTCTCATGTCAGGCAAGAAACTTCCTGTCTACATCTGTGCCCTTGGAAGGGCAGAGGTGTCAGGAAATCAATCACCTGCTTTCAGGGCTGCAGAGCTGCCACGAGACCCTTAGCCTGGTGCCCAGGGCTAGGAGAGGGTACATGTACATGTGTGTGTACCCACTGCTCAGAGGGGCATCAGCCCCATGTGTCCTGTGACTTGTGGCTCCATTTCTTCTATGTTGGTGATGCCCTCACAGAGGCTGTGTAGGTTTTGTTGTGCAGGAAGTGACAGAAGACTTTTGTCTCAGTCTTGGTGGATTGATGTGTTTGCTCATGCAGCCAGGAGGACATGGCTGCTTCTTTCCTTTACACATTTCTTTCCTGCTGCCCCAAACCCCCAGGACAAGGATGTGTGTTTGGCTCTCAGATGAAAAAGTCTGCTTAGTTTGAAATCAGTTTGAATCCCAAAGCTAATGGTTTCCTTTGTCTTTTGAAAGAAAATCACAAAGGTAGCCCCAGCCTGGGGTTTTTTGGACGGTGCTGCTTGCTGTGTTGGGCTGTGGGGGAGGCTCTCCCTGTGTCACATAACTAAGAGCATCAGGGCAGGTCATAGTAAGGTGACAGAGACCTCAAAATGTTAACCACAAAGGTAGTTGGAAGCTTTAATAGGCTTTACACTGGTGGGTTCCTTGGTAACAGCACTTAAAATGCTCTGAACACTGAGCAAGTGTTTATTGATGCATTTGCCTTCTGAGCTGCTGTTGAACCAGGAAATTCTACTTAGGACACATTTCTGTGTGCAGAGACCTCCCTAAAAGGCTCTTCCAGCAGCTGCGATGCAATGAGCCTAATCTCTTGGTAGGAGCAATGAAAAAAATGGGTGGATAAAGGGTCAAATGGAAAAAACCTTATCGCTAAACAACAATGTAGATACTTAAATAATAGATACTTAACTAGCAACAAGTAGATACTTAACAATATAGATACCTAGCAGATACTTAACTAAATTACACTGAGGTCCTTGCAATATCCTGGTTTCACATGGAGCTGCTTAATCTGGTAATCCCGTTTTAGATACAGGTATTAGAGTGTACCATTGTATTTAGAAATGGTACACTCCATTTCTCCACCCTTTCCATTCCTGATAACCCAGATGGTTTCTTACAGAACTTGTTATAATCTTTTTCCAGGTGCCATGTACATCTTCTCCCTGGACAATGAGGCCTTTCCAAATTGAAGCCTTGAGCTTGTAGATCCCCCAGTATGTCTGAGATGGGAACCAGCTGTAGGTTTTGTTGATGGCAGGGATTTCCCTGGGCCTTGAAAACTGAACTGCAACCAAAGAGAGAGCAGCTCAAGAAGGGAACAAATGTAGTACCTGCCTTTTCTCCCTTTTCTCTGAAACTTTTTTCCTGGAAGAAGGTGTTTGCAGGCTCAAACAAGTCCAGTGACACAGGGAAGAGATCATGGGATGTGGAAAGGAGGGTGAACTGTTTGCTTTTACTCCCCAAGCCTCTGAACAAACAGGAGTGCAGTGACTAATACACCTGACCCTTTTAATGCTGCAATTTCCCAAGAACTCCACAGCTTGGCAGGCCACTTTGAAGCTATTACATGGATGATGCTGGGAGCAGGACAAATGCTGGGATTTTGGAATGAATGCCATCCTTTTAACATCTGCCCTCTACTTCCTGCTGTCTGGGGAAAAAAAAAAAGTCCTGAGTGTCAGGCCAAACAGTGGTTTTATTGGGAAATCAGCTGAGCCTGGGAGGGTTTTTTTACTGCAAATGCTCCTGGCTTCTGCCCAGCAAGATGCATCTGTAAAAAAAAGTGTTCTCATAAGGAGCATTGCATGGCACTGAAGACCTCGCCCTACAGAGTAGCTGGGCTTTTTCAGGTTCTCACATGCTCTGCTCCCCTTTGGTTCAGAAAGCTGCACGTTGGCGGTCAGCGTGCCCTGGGCTTTACTGCTCCAGCTTCCCCTCCTTCCTGCTCTTTTCTCTTTGGATAAAGGAGGAGTCTTCCCTGTTGACTGGGCTCTGAGCATAACCCATTGCTCCCAGCATAGAAATGCCAGGGTGAATTGACTCTTTCTGAATGTATTTTTAGACAGTGGTGTTTCTAGCCAGTTAGTGAAATAATGCCTTGACCAGGCTTGCCCCTGTGCAAGCCCATAGAGTGGGATGAGTTGGCAGTTCTTGGGATCTTTCCATCTTGATGACCTAATTTTGTTGCCCTTTGTGAGGGCATCAACAGTCCAAACTCAATCTGAAGATTGCAGACACCACCACCCCTCCTTGCTTATCAAGGATCACTGGTAACGCCAACCCAGTCCACCTTTTTTCCCTACTGCAATCCTGGTATGTCTGTACAAGAGCTCATCAAAACTTGTCTTTGTCTATCAAAATGTTGATTTTCTTTTCATGCACATCCTCATGAAAACCTCATGATACAATGATGCCAGCTGAGACCTCTCTTGGTAAAAGCTGGGAAGCTAAAGTGGTGGAGAAAGAGGGCTGAAGAGGGAACAGAGGCTCTGTATTCTGGGCAATAGTTTGTTCTAAGGCTGGTGAAACCCTGTGCAGAAGCTTTTCCTGTACTGATGCTGGGGACTGTTTTCTCAGCCTGGTAAATGTCTTCTTGCTTCATGTTGATCTCCGCAGAGATAAACATGTATCAGGGAGCAACTCCTTGGCTGCCAGCTTCTTTCAGGGTACACCTCTTGATCTCAACATGTTGGATGATGAGCTGTAGGGCCAGACTTCTGGGTTTGGGAAGTTGCTTGCACACAGCATTGTTTCCTTCTGCTGTGATGCTCCTTGCAGCCCTGGGAATCCAGCTCGTGTGGTTTTGGGGGAAGCCAGGCTGGGCTTTAGTCATCCCTTTGTGCAACATCTCTCTTTGATCTCTGCTGCCCAGCACCACCAAAGGAGATGCTCACTGAAACCACTGCTGAAACAGAAGGGGCAAGGAGGACAGATTCCTGCAGTGCTTCCTTTGACCTTTCCACCTCTTTGCACCCCACAGTAGATTGTGTTACTTAAAACCTCTGCTCTTATGTGTCCTTTTATGGATGAAGTGTTGACAGCTCATGCTTTGTCTTGGTGGAAGAAGGAGCTTTGATACTTTGGTTGCAGGGATCGCAGTTTGAGATGCTGGCCTCTGGTTTAAGGTTTGTCTTTGGTGCCATGAAATGTACTGTGGCAGGACTGCCTGCAGGTAGGGCCTGGCTTTTTCTGTCTTGTGCATTGTGAAATCTTGGATATGGTTGCTGGACACTGGGAAAGTACAACCTGGTAGTGCCAGATCGGCTGATGGAGGTCCACAGTGAGGGACACTCAGTGGATTGTCTCTGAGGGGTCACTGTGCTTAACCTGTGTTTGTTTTCTACCCAGGATGCCTTTGATGATCTTGCCTTGTTCTTCTATGACAAGCATGGTGGAGAAGTGATTGCAGTTTTGTGGAAACCTTTGAGCTTTAAGCCTCTGCCTTTTAAGGTTAGTTTTTGTCTCTACTTTAAGCTTTAAGCTTCATGTTACCTATATACCCTGAAAGTTTGAAGGGCTTTTTTTTTTTTTCCCTGCATGGTGATTGCTTTGTCCAGCTCTCATCAGCCCCAAAACCATTTGAAAAGTGGAGATCATAGTTCTGCTGCTTCTTAGAAGGGGAGGAACCAAGACAGGGCTGCGGCCACAATGCCTCCAGTCATCAGCAGAACTGAGAAGGGAAATAGACTATCCCATTCTTGTGGCTTTGGGATCTTACCAGAAATACCCAACACACAAGAAGCCCAGGTCCAGAGTGCCCATGTCCTCATTGATGTATGGAGCTGTTTTCCAGCTGCACTGTGTGGGCTGGCAAACCCTAGAGGGTGGTTAAACCAGGTGTGAGGCACGCTGGAGTGATTCATGCTGCTTTCTATGAAGGAAAGACGCAAAGAAACCGGTTACTCATGGCTCGGAGCTGGCAGCCCAGGCTCTTCTGCTGTCAGTCTCTGGGTGATTTATCTCCCCTCTCTTCATGGCCAGAAGGCATTGGCCATTCTGCCTGGCTGCTGTTGTGAAACCCGGTTGTTCACAGTGGTGAAGCAGAGGAGGAGATGCTTGCATCGGAGCTGAGTCTGGCTGGATTTAACACAAGGGTTTTGTTTTCGCCACTGTTGGAACCAAGGTCTTTACACCCACCAAAGAGCAGAGCAGAAGCAGCTCTTATTCAGCCTTGTGCTATGATCCCTTTTGCATACTCCTTGTGCCCTGCTTACCAGGCTCTGCTGTGCATCTGCACACTTGTCAGTCCACCATACCTTTGGCCATTAATTTGCTTCCTGAATTCCTTTCAGTCTTTGGACTGTGACTCCAGGGTAAACCTTGAAAGGGGCTTGAAAGGTCACTTTTGCACTTTGTTAGCTCTAAAAATGAGCACTGATATTGTTGAGAAGTGAAACTTGTAGAACTGGGTGCAGTGGTGAAGCAGGGTTTGGATGTGACAAGGCAGGAGAGACACTTCTCTTGCTTGGGGCTGATGGAGGTTGCAATGCAACTCTGAGCAGGTGCTCCCATTTGTGCAATATTTTCTGTGTCCTGCAGGCCTCCAGCATGAAAGGAAGGAAGGTGACAACTCTGAACAACGAGCTGGTCTGCATTCCCAATGTGGAGGCAATTCTGGAGGACTTTGAGATTTTGGGAGAAGGCCTGGTCAGAAGTGTGGAAGCTCATACAGAGAAATGGACTATCTGAAACCACTGAGAGGTGTCAGAGTGGCCTGTCCTGAAGCAATGTGTTTCCTCTGGGTCTGTTCCTTTCTATCAATCAGTCCTAGAAGAGCCTTTTAGCTTTCTAATCCCAGAACTGTATTTTACTCTTATTTATCTTTATATATATGGTTCAGAAAAGCAATGGCATCTGTTATTGTTTTCAAGAATACAAATGTGTTTTTATTTTGAAGAAAACATAAAGATGGGATAAAGTTTTTGAAAATATTCCTGTTTCTTGTTCATTGTAGGAATTGTGTTCAGTGTAGCTGTGTTCACATGAAAATGTCAAGGTCTGAAAAATATAGGTAAGGTGTGCAATGGAAAGGCAGTTTCCTGGTTTGGTAGGGAATTTCTATGAGATGCTGCTGCTGTAAGGGTTAGGAGAACCAAAAAAACAGTTAAAAGAATGACCAGGTTATTCCCTTCTGCTGAAGCCCAGTGAGGCAGATTTGGCATGCTGTTTTCAGTGCTGGTTTTCCCAGTAAAAAGGAGACATGGATACTGGAGCAGATTCAATGAAAGGCAACAAAGACAATAAAAGAATTGAAGATTGTCATGTAGGGAAGAGAGTGCAAGAGCTAGACTAATTCAGCCTGGAGAAGGCTCCAGGGGCTATTGCCAATGTGTTTTAATACCTGGTGAGGAAGTAAAGAAGATGGATTGGTGCCAAATGATGGGTGAGAGGGGTAAATTGAAATGCAGAAAGTTCTGCTTAAAATGCTTTCTTCTTACCATGAATGTGGTTAAACAATGGCACAGGTTGCCCAGGGAGGTGGTGGAGTCTTGGTACTTTATACTCAGAACCCAGCTGGACGTAGTCCTGGGTAACCTGCTTCAGGTGACCCTACTCAGAGCAGGGATCTTGAGTTATTTCTCCCATGTGGAATGAGTGTGAGGACTCCTGATAAGGGAAGAGAAGAAAATAAGTTGGAGCAAATGCACCTGTCCCATACCCTTTTCTGGTGGAGGCAGATCACATACTCCAACAGCAAAGCACGAATGAATCAGATGCAGAGCAAACAAAGCAGACTTCATGACAGCAGATTTTGCAGAAATCAGAAGTAGATCAAGCCTGGAAAGGTAAGTGAGTATTAGACAGCCTGATGACTAGGCAGTTGTTGCTTGCTTAGGAGCATTTCAGATGGGATATTAGGTGTGTTGCTTCAAGACCTGCTGGCCTTTCCAGCTGTTGGTAGTGAGCCCAGGGCTTTGTTGAGGAAATTCACAACTTGTTTTTCAGATGTTTTCTCTGAATCATTTTTAAGTGGGCTGTGGCAGAGATGGAGCTCTGGGCTGGTGCTGTTTGCTTAGTGCCCTTTGATGGGTGTTGGAGGCACTGTGTGCTCTATGGGGTAAGAATACGTGTACGGCACCCCTGGTTTTGGGATACGTCTGGTATATTTAAATTACAAGGATCATTTTTCTCTCCTGTGTGCTGGTGGCTGAGGGGGGCTGCATGTGGAATCCATTGCCCCTTGTTGCCTGGAAAGAGTTTTCTGAGTACACCTAAACTGAAAACATAAAAAGCTCTTAACGGGCAAAACAAACCTCTCACCTGAGAAAAAAGAAGCATATTCTACTGCTGCTGTGACCCCTGCAGCCTCAGAACTTGCTGACAAGTCCATTAGCAAACGATGCAGGCAGTGATTTCAACAGGTTTCAGAAGCAGCTAATTAGGGATTAATTCTTAATCTTCTATTTGTTCTGCTTTATCATCCTCTAGATGTTGGAATTGCCCAACCTGCCTTCAGCGATGGCTGTAACTTTCCTCAGTAGTTCGATTGTTCCTGCTTTTTGTGTCCATTTGCCTTCACTCTGAACATGAAGTTTCACATTTGAATCACGTAAATTTGCCAACACAGCTGTTGGACACCACAGGAGTTGGTGCACTAGTTGCTTGTGCTAGAGTTCTGCCTGTTGCCTCCATGCCCCATCCTGCCTCTGCTTTTCCCCCTGCTGTATGCTGCAGATGCTGTAACATTCTCCCCATTGCATACATCTGCTTTTCCCCAGGGCACAGGCATGTGCCAGAGCCTGCATTAGCTTCCAGGGCAGCAGAGCTACTCCAGCCACCTTCTTCACCAGGCAGGCTTGAAGGTCCTACTCCCCTTTCTTTGGGGCTGTCATGGGATGTGGCCCCTCAGTGGCTTATTCCCTGCCTGTAAATATTTATGAGATGGTGGCTTCTGCATTTTCAGCTGAACAATGCTGTAATCCTCTGTGCCCTATTCTCCCCAGCCCAGCTCTGCTTTTACCTGCTGCTTTTACTCTGTTGGGTATTGTATTTCTACTTTTTCCTCCTTGCCTTTAAAAAGGCATAAAAGTGCTCCTCCACCTTCCGTTTGCAGTGTGCAGCAAAAGGACAGGAAATGTTCAGGCAAATCTGCTGGTCCCAATAAAGTGATCATAAGTGAAACTGGTAAGCAAACCCTTGTACAAGTCCTGCTGGTGTTTCATGAGGTGGTGCCACTGTGCCCAGCAGCCAGATGTGAGCCCAGTTTTGCTGACAACCATAGGTACCTCAGCAAAGATCTTGTGAATTCACCCAAGACTCACCATATTGACCACTGCTAGCCCAGATTACATCACCTGGAAGGGATACACCTGTGTCAGCAGAAGTTACCCAGATAACAAATTACCCCAGCTTTGCTTGCAATACTCTTGTTGCCAAAGCTGCAGTTGATCCGCAGGCTCCTGCCTCTACTTTCAGGGGAAGGATAACTCTGCATTGCTTTAAATCTCTCAGTATCCAAATATTTAAAGGCACCTTTGAGCTGTTCTGAAGACCTTGGTCAAAGACTGCAAATCTTTTGGTCATGTTTTATCATCTGCTAAACTCAGCCTCTTCTGGGCAATGCACATGGACAAAGTCCACCTTGCCATTTCTCATCAAAGCCTGGGGATCATAAAGCCATAGAATCTAAGGAGACTACCTGAGTTGGAAGAGATCATAAAGATCATCTAGTTCCAGACCCTCTGCTGTGAGCAGGGACATTTTCTACTAGACCAGGTTGCTCAGAGCTCCATCCACAACCCGGCCTTGAGCATGTCCAGGGATGGAGCATCTACATCTTCTCTGGACAACCTGTTTGAGTGCCTCACCACCCTCACTAGGAAGAATTTCTCCCTAATACCTAATCTAAATTTATTCTCTTTCAGTTTGAAGCTATTTCCCCTTGTCATGTCACTATGTGTCTTGTATAAAGTTCCTCTCCATCTTTCTTGTAGGCTCCCTTCAGGTACTGGAAGGCACAATTAGGTCACCGTGAAGCCTTCTCTTTTTCCAGGTTGAACAAATCAAATTCTCTTCACCCTTCCTTATAGGTGAGCTGCTCCATCCCTTTAATCAATTTGGTGGCCTCCTGGACATCCACTGGTTGCTGTTAGGGTCTGGATATTGCTGTGCTCTGACTTCATGAGAGAGTTTACCTAAAGCAAAGTCCAAAACACCTTGCTCAGGAGCAGAGGGTCCCTGCACCTCTAAGGGGTCTGGAAAGGCAGGATCCAAGGGAAAGGGGTGTTTTAGGTACACAAGAGAGGACAAGTGAGTTCTCTGCTGTAACTTTATCTCCTGTTGCTGGATTTGCTGCTCTCATTGGAGCACTGTGACTAATTCCTATTGTGAAAGCTGGGGTAGGGCCTGGGTTATTCAGAATGCACTTGTTTGACAACCATGCCAGGCTCCCACTTCCAGAGCAGTGAGTGGGCACTCGCTTGTTTGATTAGCTGTGGTCCCAGCCATAAACAAGAGCTGCACAAACACAGAGCTGCCCTGGGGAGCCCATGCCGTGTCATGTTGCAAGAGCTGGGACAAGGGCAAAGGGAGAGCTGAGGCAACAGCAATGGGCTTTGATGTGTTGGTTTTGCAAAGCCACCTCAGAAACTCTTTAGAGGGGGTCTCCTGTGCATGGGGAGCCAGTGCAAACAAGGGAGTGCTTCTGAATGCAAAACTGGGCTGGTGTTATGCTTAGTTGAATATGCTTAGTGTATGGATTGAGCCAGCCAAGACAAGGCTTAAGTGGTGCATGCTTTATGTAGGCTTTCTGCTTTATTGCAGGGTTTTCCAAAAGCTGGTGGGTCCCCCTGGGCCTTTACCTGAGTCACCCTTTGAGCAGCTTTCTCCTAAAAGGATCAGCCCATGCTTTGCAAGGATGTCTCAGACAGCAGTTGTTGGGAGGTTCAGGAGAAGGGGAGATGTATGGAGCCTTCTGGCACCAAAACCCTGCTTGCTGGGTGCCCTTGGAAGCTCTGAGTGACCATAACAAGATTTATGAAAGGGAGCAGGGGAAACAGGTTGATGAAACACAGCTGGGATGATGGGATGACCACAGCAGGTTGAGTGCTGTGAGTTTTTTGTGCTTACTGAATTGTTCAGACTTTGATGTTCATTCTTTGGGACTGCTGAGATCTTTTCAGAGGCTATTTGAGGTCTCTGTGGGGCTGTCTGATGTGAGGCTGACCCCTTGAAAGCAAGAAGCACATGTGTCCTGGAAATAAAGAGCCTTTAAAGACATATCTTGCTCAGACATTCATAATTACTACTAATTTTTGAAAACCCTTAGCTTAAATTTCCACAGCTGGCTCGGGAAGGAGTGATTTGGGGTTTTTTTTGACACAGAAAGGGAACAATCTCCCCTAAGTTTGCAGTTCCCACAATGACCATTCTGCTATGCTGAGGAATGACCTGTTTGCAGTTTCTGTTATCAGGAAAATACTCTGGACCTGAAGTGATTTTTCCCAGCCAAGGCAGCAGTTTTTGGGAAGTACTGGTTCCCCAGCAAAGCAGCTCTGGCAGGCGGCAGCTTTTAGTGCTTGTGGTCTCCTCAGAAAGGCAGTGATGCAGCTGAAGGGGTGAGGGTGGCATTTAGTACGTGCAGGGTGCACCACAGGGAAAGGGAAATCAAGATGCTGTGTGGGGGAATTGCAAAATGGAGAAATGCAGTCTGTAAAGAGGCTGGGCTGAGACACAAGGGGTAGTGGGAAAAGTAATGCTGGTTGTTAGCATCCCAGGGCTGGAGTGAGGGGAGAAGAACGAAGCTGCAAGTTGCTCAGACCATATGAGCTGTCACAAAGAAAATTTACTCTCTGGTGCTGTGAAGGCTTTGCACTAG
The DNA here is from genome assembly GCF_001522545.3 of Parus major. Taxonomy (NCBI): domain Eukaryota; kingdom Metazoa; phylum Chordata; class Aves; order Passeriformes; family Paridae; genus Parus; species Parus major. The sequence goes on along the minus strand of NC_031799.1, from coordinate 7,046,165 downwards.
ACTCAAGTGCTAAAGACTCAGCAGCCACTAAAAGAAAAATAAACATTGGCCAAAAGTACAGTGGGGAGGTGCTGGGTAGCTGGTGATACCATGGTGAGCTCTGGCAGAGGAATGAACTGGGGGTTTATCAAGGGTTATCCCCATTATTCCACTTTTTTACTGAGCATCATGACCAGGCTCTGAAAACTCTGCCTCTTCCCACCAGAGTGCAAGAAAGGGGGAATCTGTTCCCCAGGGTTTCATTTGCTGTCACAAATGAAGGTGCCAAGAGCTTGTGTTGGCAGTGAGCCTGCAGAGAAACACTTGTGCCTTGTGCTGGTGACTCCTGCACTGCTGGAGGTGCCAGACAGACTGTTCCTGTTAATGTTGCTCCTGGATATGCATGGGAAGTCTAAGGGAGGTGCCAGAAAAGGGCATGGCAGGAACCTGGTGCTGTACTTATTTATTAGCCTTGAGTCTCTCCTTTTTGGCTACATCACATTGTTTCATGCATGTTAAAACACTGAGGATCAGAGTGTCTGGGAGGTAAACTGCAGGCCCAACTAGGCTTTGTCATTTTCTGGCTCTTCCCTGCCTAGTTATCAGGGGAAGACAGTTGATACAATCTTCCTGGATTTCAGTAAATCTTTCAATACTCTAGTTCACTGTACTCTTCTGGACAAAATGTCCATCCCATGGCGGGATAAAGACATCATGGGATGGGAGAGCAGCTGGCTCACAGGTCAGGCACAAGGGGTTATAGTGACTGGGGTGACATCAGACTGGGGACTTGTCACTAGTGGGGTTCCTTAGGGCTCCATCTGTGGCACTCTGCTCTTCATAAATTACCTGGATGCAGAACTGGAGCAAGTTCACAGATAATACAAAACTGGGAGGAGCTGTTGACTCCCTCTAAGGGAGGGAGGCCCTGAGAGAAATCTGGACAAATTAGAGGTCTGGGCAATCACCAACCACATGGAGTTCAACAAGGGAAAGTGCCAGATTCTGCACCTGGGATGGGGCAGCCCTGGATGTACAGACAAACTATGGAATGAGATGTGGAAGCAGTACCAGGGAAAGGGACCTGGGGGTCCTGGTTGATGAGAACTTAAACATGAGCCAGCAGTGCCCTGGCAGCCAGGAGGGACATCCCTGTCCTGGGGGCATCAGGCCAGCTGGGCAAGGGAGGGGATTGTCCTGCTCTGCTCTGCACTGGGGCAGCCTCACCTCGAGTGCTGGGGGCAGTTTTGGGTGCCACAACACAAGGATATGAAGCTATTAGAGAGTGTCCAAAGGAGGGCAACAAGGATGATGAAGGGCCTTGAAGGGAAACTGTGTGAGGAGAGGCTGAGGTCACTTGGTCTGTTCAGCCTGGAGGAGACTGAGGGGAGACCTCATTGTAGTTACAAGTTCCTCATGAGAAGGAGAGGAGCGGCAGACACTGATGTCTTCCCTGTGACCAGTGACAGGACCTGAGGGAATGGCCTGAAGCTGTGTCAAGGGTGGTTTAGGTTGGATATCATCACAAGGTTCTTCACCCAGAGGGTGGTTGGGCATTGGAACAGGATCCCCAAGGAACGGGTCACCAAGCCTGCCAGGGCTCAAGAAGTATTTGAACAATGCTCTTGGTCACATTGTGTGGCTATTGGGATGGTTCTGTGCACGGCCAGAAGCTGGACTCAAAAATCCTTTTGGGCACCTTCCAACTCAGCTTATTCTGTGATTCTGTGAACACATATGATAGCCAGGATTGTTTTGGTGGAATGCTGACCTGCTTTGTGTTGATTCAGGGCAGGACCATGGCTGTGGGTTGGAGATACTGCCATGGGGTAACCATGTCCTTCTGCATGGTGGGAGACCCTAGCAGTGTTACAGGGAAGGGATGAGGGGCTATGTATTGCAGTTGGGCAGCTAGCTCTGTAAGGATATGAGGGATCAGCAGACCTTGTCCCAAAACAAGGCCATTCCCCAAACCAAAGGAAGATCAGAGGGGCTCTGGTCTCCTGATTCTCCATCCAGTGGGATCAGGGCTCACAGGGCAGGACTGTATGGTGCAAAGTGTGTCCTACACTGCAGGGCTGAGCCAGCCCTTGCTGTTAGATCTTGTCAGTGGGGATTATCTTTGCTAAAGGCTCAGCCAGGTGGAATAATTGGTAACCAAATCCCATGCTCCCTCCCAGTACAGCCTGGGGCTGTAGATGGTTAACATTCTTCCTGTTGCCACAGCACCAGGACCTCTTCCCCAGGTGGTCCCATCCCAAGGACATTTCCTGTCCCTTATGCCCTTCAAAGTAGACTTCATAGCCCTCCCCTGCATGTTTACAATGCCCTGCCTTATGCCTGCCCCATACCATGTATCTGTATAGGTATGCCTTCCCTTCACTTTTTTGGGTACTTGTTGGAGGGTGGTGAGGACCTGGGGAATGACATGCCTTTCTCTGACTATGTAGTTGCAGGACTGGTGGCCTGTGCCATGTCACCAGTGGCCTGTAGCAGAGAGCAAGAGAGGCAGCTACTGCCCCCAGCCCTTTTGGACACAGGCAAATACAATTCCCTGGGTGATTAATGCTCCCAGCTCCTGCCCCACAACAGTGATGATTTTTGGCAGGAACTGCAATTTGTTTAGCACCAGCAATGTGCCACAGCCCATTGAAAGGAGGCAATGAGATACTTTTCCTACCCCCAAGCACTGACGGTTGGAGGCAGGAAGGATGAGACATGGAGGGTGTGAGCAGCACATGCGGAGGGAGTTTCAGGGGAAGCATGGGGTCTGGGCAGGGAATGGGTGGGACATCACAGCCATGGGTCTGGGAATGACCCTGGAAAGAGGGTCAACTCCCTGTTTTGCATGGCAGGAGGATGGCTGGCATGCTGATACACAGCCATGTGGGCTTGCCAGGATTCCTTCCCCTGCTTTTTTCCATGTCATGCACATGGATCTCAGCCATCAGCCAAAGCAGCATCCAAAATTGCATTTGGCACCCCTTGCTCACCCCAGTGATATGCTGTCCATCTCAAGGTGGAGCTCTGTCACTGATGCATCCACCCTGGGGAAAAATATAGGCCTTTTCCTGTGCTCCTGGCTGGGCTTACACCATTTCCACAGTGCAGCAGCTGTTCCCTCACCTACCCAGAGCCAGGCTGGGGGACAAACCTGTTAGTTCCCTTCTAAGGCTGCAGTCTTTACCACCTGTGTGTAAAGTGCTGTAAAAATGCCTCATAGCCATGGACTGGCAGTGTGGGGATATGGCTGCCTTTATCTTCCCATCTCAGCTGAATGTGGTGTGGTTTGTGGAGCAATGGGACCCAAGTCACAGGATGAATCCCCAGCAGTGGTGGAAGCAGGGACATGAATCCAGCCATTCTTTCCCCCTCTTCCAACAAGACATGTTCCTGAGCATGAAATTATTTCCATGTGCCTGCTGCTATGCTTGAACAATAATATTCAAAGCAGCTATGAGGGTTTTCTTCCAATGGTTGAGGTATTTCCAGTGCTCAGGAGTGGTCCAAGATAAACTATCAGCCTGTGACACACTTCTTCAGTGAGGCAGCTCCATGGGAGATACTGCAAAGCTGCCATCCCTCCTGTGATGAGGACAGAAGAGCCCTGCCTGACTGGAGGGATTTCCCCCCCAAACCTATTGCCCTGGAAATAGGGGCTGGCTTGTCTGCAGTTTTGCATGGGCAAAAATCTATTGGTGGTGGCAACTGGAGAAAACAGCCTCCACAGCAGCAAGCAGCCCTGAATCCACAAGCTGCAGTCTTGGAGATGCAGGGTGAGGGATGGAGAGGCTTGAGGAGGCTTGCAGCCAGTGGCAGTGCTGCTGACAGGGATGGAGAGGTCACTCAGCATGGAGGCTGCCTGAAGTCCAGTAGTCACTGCAGCAGTTCAGGTTGGTGTGGAGGCCCGTGGGCCGCCCACCCAGGTCCCAGCTGCATAGTGTGGCCTACCACATTCTGGGCAGTGAGATGAAATCCGGTACCTGCAGGCTGCCAGGGAACCCTGTCATTGCTGGTACAGGGGAGACCAGCTCCCCTCTGCCTCCTGAACCAGCCCACTGCTCCAGCCTTGGATGTGCTGGGAATCTGGCTGTGCAGCCCAATATCCTGGTGTCCTGCAGTGGTGGCTGACTTCTGTTGCTCAGGGAGACACTGAAACCCAGTGGTGAAATTTGGCCGGAGGACTCACATGTCTTGAGTTTCATCTGAAACCACAACGCTGTTGGTAGGTTTCTGTGCACAGCTCAGCGACATCCTGTTGGCTCGTGCCAACACTTACAGCAAACATTCATTTATTAGTATTAGCTTTTCTACAGGAATTTTGGCTGGGCCTAGTGTACTGGCAGGCCTCACTCAGGCTGGGATTTATGGCTGGAGCTGGTACCCCTGGGGCAAACAGGTCTCGGTGTGAGTCAGGGCAGACCTCGGCCGTGCCAACGCATGCGCTGCTGCCCTCCAGAAGGTGTGGATCTCCTAGGAAAAAGATCAGCACAGCCTCCATTGGGAGTTGCTGTAGACAACAAAGGTGAGTGAACCACCGAAGCAGCTCTCTGGGGATCCTGGGAGAAGAAATTTCTTGTTCTTGTCCCTGAACTGCTGAGGTTTTGAGCACTGCTGAGGCAGAGCTCAGTGGGCACAGCAGGAATGTTGTGCCCACTGGTGACAGAGAATCTGAGGTCTGTTTGGGGAACACCCACACCAAGTTCTTGAGAAGACAGGATCTAGCCCTGTGCACTGTCAACAAAATAGCTGACCTAGGAGATAGATGGGCATGGATGTGGCATTGAGAGGAACACGGCTTGCACTGCCCCCTGCTTTTCCCAAACTGCCTCCATGCTGTCCTTTACAGTGTACTCATATCCAGTGAAACCCTTGGGCTTGAGGTTACCCTTGTACTGCCCACTAAGATAGCCTTAATCCGTGTTACCCCAAAAAAGGGCTGCAAAGCACTCAGAGGGAAACTTCCTGCACAAGCCATACTTCTTCAGCTTATGCCTTCAGTTCATGCATCTGGCAAACCAGCTGGGAGGGCTGGAGGGCAGCACCAACCTCCCTGCACACCTCCTAGCAGGGCTGGATGACCACTATCTGGTTCTGGGATGGGAGCAGAGAGGCTCGAGCTGGGATCCTGAATCTAGTGGGTCCCACAAGCACTATCATCCTTGGTACTGCTTCTGTGCCATGTTACATCTCCAGGGACACACAGGGAAATGTTGGAAAGGCCAGGGCAGGTGGAAACTTCTCATGCTGCTCTCTCTACAGCAGCATAAAGAACATGGGCTGATCCAAGGGTAGAATTTGCCTTTAGTCTTTCCAGTGGGATTGTGGCACCAGTGTGAGAAGTTCCTGTATTCATCTGGGGATTTCAGCAGTAACACATGCAAGGAGTCCTCTCCAGTGGATATCAGATACTAGCTGTGCTCTCTATGCACAGGGTGGATCCTGGCTCTGCAGAGATTTTACCTGACCACATTAAGCTGGGATTTCACAGAATGGTTTGGTTGGAGGGGACCTAAAAGATCATCTTGTTTCCCAGGTGATCTACCACAGGCAGACACAGCTTCCATAAGTCTTGGAAGGGATCCTGCTGAATGTCACATAAAACAAGCAGCTGAGAATCATGTATCATGATGTTAGCTCCTCTCAGGCTGAGCTTTGGCTTGGGCTGTCCCTAAGGGCTGTGTGTCTCTGACCCTGTGGGAGATGCTTCCCTGACATGGAGTACCAATGCCAGACTGTCCTGTATGTTCAAGCTGTGGGAAACTTCAGCCCTCCTGTCCTGTCTCAAAGCAGAGATGACTCACAGTGGAGCTGTGGTCACTGTTCTGCATTCTATGGCTCTTTTGTTGTTTTTTTTTTTTTGCCATCTGAACTGGAACAGCTCAAGTAAAAGGCATGGGGAAGCCGTACCTCCTACCCTTTTTCTCCACCCTTACCCCATCTCTGGGTAATCCCCTGCTCCCAGGCCTCAGCATCCTGTGTCCAAAATCCCAGCTCTGGTCCCGCCATGCCCTGCCCATGTGCTGTGAGAAATGGCCATGCTGGGAAAGGTAACTCTGTGGGGAGATGGGATGGTCGGGATGACAACAGCAGGGAAAAGCACAGAATCCTAAAGGAGCAAAGGCAAGGAGTCAGGGTTTGTTGGGCCATCCCTCAGAACCCTGAATACCCACAGGCAGACCCTGGCCAGCAAAAGCTCTTTGGGTGCCGTTCTGAGGTGGTGAGCACACGCTACTGCCTCACCAAGGAGCTCACCAAATCCTACCCCTGAGGATGGCCAGGCTTGGGCTGGGAACTGCAGGGGGTGGTGGGCTCACCCTGGCTGGATGCCAGGCACCCATCAAAGCTGCTCTGCCACTACTCAGCTGGACAAGAGAAAATATAACAAAAGCTTGTGAGCTAAGGATCCAGAGAGATCATTCATTAAATACTGTCACAGGCAAAATGTGACTCAAACTGAAAATGTTAATTGAATTTATTATTAATAAATAGTATTTGTTATGGGTAGGATAATGAGAAGTAAAATAAATATTAAAACCCCTTTCCCCCCACTCCTCCCTCCTTCCCAGCTCTACCTCTTCCCACAGTGCTGCAGGGAGATTGGGATAGAGATTATGGCCAATTCATCACATATTGGTCCTGGGAGGAGTCCTTGCCCTGCTCCAGTGTGACCACCTTCTCACAGGAGACAGTTTTCCATGAACATCTCCAATGTGAGTCCATCCTGTGGCTGTGGCTCAGTCTTCCATGGCTGCAATCCATCAGGAGCAGGCTGCTCCAGCATGGGTCCCCCACAGGGGAAGTTCTACCAGCAAACCTGCTCCAGTCTGGGCTCTCTCCACAGGTCTTCAGGTCCTGTCAGGAGCCTGCTCCACCACAGGTTTCCCAAAAGTCCAAAGTCTTCTTTTGGGCATCCACCTGTTCCAATACAAGTTTCCCATGGGGTCCCAGCCTCCTTTGGGCATCCCCCTGCTCCAGCCTGGGCTCCTGCAGGGGCTGAGTTGGATCTCTGCTCCCCCGTGCCCTCCCTGTGCTGCAGGGGCACAGCTGCCTCACCATGGGCTGCTGCAGGGGCTGCAGGGGAATCTGAGCTGCAGAGCCTGGAGCAGCTCCTGCCCCTCCTTCTGCCCTGCCCTGCCCAGCCTGTCTGCAGGGATGCTCCTCAAACATGTTCTCACCTTGGTCTTCTCTGGATGCAATTGTGTCTGCACAATAACTTTTTCTCCCTTCTTAAATAGGTTATCACAAGGGCATTACTGTCATTTCTGGCTGGCCCAGCCTTGGCCAGTGCAGGGTCCATCCTGGAACTGCCTGGCATTGGCTCTGCCAGACATGGAGGAAGCTTCCAGAAGCTCCTCATAGAAGCTGCTGCTGTAGCCCCTCTGCTACCACAAGCTGGCCATGCAAACTGGACAGACAGGGTGTGGAGCTCTTCAGCTTGAGTGATGCCAGTGGCCAGCTTTGATGGTTACTGTCCATCCGCCTTGCAGATCTCTGGATGCCAGAGCTTGCTCTGAAAGATGACCAGCAGTAATGACAGGAATGGAATAGAGAAGGATGATCTGGCCTGGACTATGGAATCTGACCCAAGAGCAGATTTTCCTGCTCATGTTTTTTGCTGCCCAAGTTCTTGCTTCATCCTGCTGCTGTCTTGCCTCATTACCCCTCCTTAGGAGTTCCTAAGATGTCCTTTTTTTCAGCAATGCCCTGTGCAGTGCAGGTGAGGTGGGGTACCACCTGATTTGCTGAGCACCCTCCCCATCATAGCACTTCCTACGAGAGGACTCAGGTAGCTTCCCCAGGGTCAGGAAATGAGTTGGTGAGACTAATTGATTACAGTGTCTTGAGACCCAGGCTCCATAGTGACGGGTTTTTTCCACTGTTGTAGTTGTTGCCAGGCACAGAGCCCTTTTGTGCTGTGACTCCCAAGAGATCTTTGCTGGATGATGTTTATGTAGGCTGCAGTGTGAGGTTCTGCTCTGCTAGGCAGAACTTGCCACAGGGATTCAGTTATTCCCTTCCATATGCAAGAATGTGACAAGATAAAAAGGCATGTTTCTTCCCTCACTTTCATCCTGAAATGCTCCCTGACAGGAAGGGCTAATGAGGACAACACATCTGCCCCTGTTGAGGCTTCCATTCTCTCCAATTTGAGAATTGCCCTCGGCCCAGGAGACATCTGGGCTGTGCACGATGCAGCAGCAGATAGCAGTGCTCACACCCAGATATTCAGGAGGTGGTTTTGGCCAAGGGAATCCATCAGTTATGAACAAGCTCAGCCCTTGGAAGAGGATCTCTATCAGTTCCTGTTTGCATGCTACAGGATGCTTTCTGGATGACTCTGTAGCATTTGCACTTGGCCTGGTGAGCTGATCTTTCTCAATTTACTGTATTTATTTATTCCCTGCTTTTATCACTGATCTTGATGTGAGATGGAGCCAACCCCCACAAGCAGAGAGAGGAGAGTACACAGCAACAGCTGAAGGTGCAAGGTGTGCTTGGGTGACCCAAGGACAGGAAGGTGAGTGTTCCCATGTTACCTTCATGGTCTGTACTCTGTTCATGCCTCCAAGATGTCAGCTTCCCTTGCCTTGGATTGTTTCATTGCCCTTGAACAAAGAGGTCATACAAAGGAAGACAAGGAGACAGCTGGGCAGCAAGTGGTGCCCCAAAGCTCTCCCAGCAGATAAACAATAGATTTGAAAAGGTAAAAGGCTGAAAAGTATTACGAAGAAGAGGCCCACTTACTGAGCTGCCTGACAACCTGCCTCCTCTGGCCCTCAGCACTGTGCTGGTGTTTCTCCCTTGCTTTAGAAGGAAGGCAACAAGGAAAGGTGGTGCAGAAAAGCCTTCTCTGTCTCAAATCATGCACACAGCATCCCAGGCTGGCTCCGTGGAACTTCTCACCTGAGCTCTGGGTCAACATTGCTGTTTCTCCTCTGGCCAAAACCTGACATACAACCTTGTTAGCAAAGGGTGTTCCCCAAGCAATGGATCCTTTCTAAGACAGAGCTTTTGAGCAGCAGGATGTCACTAAAATCAGAGATCTGTTGGCTGAGTTGAGCCAGGCAGGCCAGCTCTTCCTTGGTGCAAATCAGTTGGGATCCCTCTTTTCACATGGTATGGGTTGTTTCCATCACAGTTTCATGCTGTGTCTGATCTTGTGCATATTGATCAGACCCTGAAAATGCCTTAAGTTTCATGGCAACTAACAAACATGACAGAAAAGTGCTGGTAAATATTTTACTGTGGCCAAAAGTGTACAATCATGCCTGTGTGATTAAGTCCAGTGGTAGCTATCACCCAGAATGTCACTGTTACCTGTCTCCCTCTGTATACATATATCACTTTCCAATGCCATTCCTTAGCCAGGCATGGGACACCACAAACAAGGGGAGGAAGAACCACGTTCTTCATCATGATGGAGTCTGGGGAGGGGTGGACTTCACTGTGGGGCTTCTGGGGTGCATCTGGGGATGGTGCTCCCTGGGATGCCTGGGGAAGGGGACTGCTGTGGGACAGCACCTCTAACCCCAGTGGATTTTACTCACATGGTATTAGCTGTCCTGGACTCTGTGCACTGCACAACAGGGGAATCCTCCACATTCCCAAAATACTGCAGGCTGAGAGTACACTCTTTAAGCCAAATATCTACCATTTCTATCCCTTTTTATTCCATCAAGGGGAAGGTATGTAGTCCTGGTCCGTGCTCTCTTACAGCTGGCTTCCTTTCCTTCCCTGGCTGTCTTACCATTTTCTACTTTTTTACCTCTCTATCCCATCCTGTGGTTCAGGAGATACAGGTCAGGCTCCCTTCCCACACAGAGAGGCCAGAACTCAAACCTTTCATATATGCTTAGGTGAGAGGGGGCAGAGGTCAAGGGCTCTTGCCAGCTCCCCTGCTGAAAGCCCTCTGCTATGCCCACAATGGAACATTTGTATGTTCTCTTTCAGATTGTTTTGTGCAAAGTGAGAGAGCTTTCCAAAGGAGAGATATGGATATCTCAGCCGTGTCTGACACTCACAGGCGCTGTTTACTTGGGGGTTGATCACTTCAGTTTTGTGTCTCATTTCTTGGGGGAGAGAAGGGATTTGAGCATGGAAACCCCGTGTCCTCTGGAGAAAACCATAGGCTGAAGGAGGTCAGGGCTGACTCCCCTGAGTATCTGAGTATTGTATCTGAGGCCTGACAAAACTTTAAGGGTTTGCCTGACAGGCCAGTGCACTGCCAGGACCCCTAACTGTGCAGTGCCTATCTTGTATCAACACAGCTGTTTCTTGGCCAGGAAAGTGCCATTTGTGTTATCTGTGACTTGGCTTTGGCACATGGTTTGTCCCTAAGATTAAGCAGATTTCTCCTCTGAGCCCTGTTCTTTGGTGCAAAGTGTATTTATCCCCATCCATTCCCTGACCCAGGAATTCTGTGGTGCTGCATGGCCCATGGAGGGCTCCTCTGCAGCCAGGGGGTCTCACCTCCCTTTTGCATCTGAGCAATCCTGTGCTACAACCCACAGTGACAAAAAGCCTTGTGAGCTGTCAGCCTGTGCATCAAAAATTTTATTCTGTATTGCCTGACTGGAACTGAAGTTTGCCAGGATCAACTAGGAGACCTTTTGGTCAAATTCTGTTTTCTTTCATGTGGCTTTGATGGAGCCTTTGTGTTAATACAAGCAGCAAAGCCTGATCTTAACGAGAATTCTGTAAGTGATTATCTCCCCAGGTCACAGTGCAAAGTCTGTTTGTGCTGGGGATTATTTGGGATTCCCTGAACACACAGTTTATGTGGGATAGAGGTGTGTGTGGCAGAGACTCTTTGGAGAAAGCCTGAGTGGAGGCACCTGTTCAAGGCCATTTCACACAAAGGGAGGATCTGGTGCAGGCATTGCCAGGGCCAGGGTTCCCTGGTCACCCTGCAGAACCAGTTTCCCAACTGGACAAACAGGACATGTAGCCAGCTTGAGCGTCCCGGTTGGCATCTTGTGTCTACCCAGGGTATTTTATGTGGAGCACTAAAGCCCACAGCTTTTGGCCAGGTGTGGGGCAGTGATTGTTGGGAACCCAGTGCCTTGTGCAAGAGCCCTCTCATTCTTGCATTATCTCCCTGGTGGCATAGGTTTGCTTTTCATCTAGTGACTCAGAAATCTAGCGTTGGCACAGAGAGCCTTTGTGTACTGAATAACCCCTAGATAGCACCATTTTTGGAAGAAAAGAAGGATGGGTGGAAGGAGTAGCTAGGAGCAACTCCCTATCCTCTTCCTCCAACCCAAACCCATTGCTACTGCAATGGCTTTTGGGCATGGGCAGGCTCCAAGTGTTTGAATTTCTCCTAATGCCACATCCAGGTTTCAGCACATTGAACTGTCTGCAGAATCCTTGGCTCCTGAGGACCTGTTTGACCTCACCCATGGAGATGTTGGCTGCAAGAGAAGTCTCCTGAGTTATGCTCCCCATTCCAATCACCCAAGGAGGAAAGCTGTCTCCATGTGCACACCTGCATGCCCTGTCGTGTCTGTTGTAACTTCTCCTTGACTCATTTCTTTCTGCAGGAGATGGTGGGAACTCCCTCCCTGGGAATGGCTGGTCACAGGGAATGTGCTCAGGCTCCCCTCTCACCTCTCATGATTTCCCTTAGGATTTTATCACACAGGGCAAGGTTCTCGTTTGGTTTTTTGCTTTTTTTCCCCCCCAAATGTGCTGACAGCTGTGTTTGGAAGTGCCAGGGAGGTATAACACCTCTCCATCTGTGTGTTATACAATTGGCCCATCTCTTGTATTCCCCTGGCGACAGCTGGTGCTCCTGTGACCAAAAGGAAAGGTGACAGAAAACAAAATCCTATCTCCTCTTAGGTTCCTTTATGGCCATCCTCATGGGAAGAACTATTGGAAAACGTCTGTCTCCAAAGCTCAGAAATATTCCATGAGGATTTCTTTGCACTGCCCTTGCTGTTTCCTGCATCCCCATCTCTCCTTTCAGAATTTCACCTTCCATGAAACATCCCAGCTGCAAAATCAACCATCAAAGAGGGCCTTTCTCCTCTTCTTGCAACTTTCTGCCTCTCCCCTGGTGCACAAAAATTCTCTGCCTGTCTGGCACAATGGACTAAGCAGTTCTCAGCAATTCTTCGCCTCTGGGCCACTCCATGCTACTTCAAAGCATGCCTGAAACCTTGCTGTTTGTTTTCAGCATATGTTCCCTATAGATTTATTGCTTTTGCTATTTAATGGATGCTATTATCACAGAAACCTGCTGTAGCTAAAACGATTTTCACTGATGTCCCTGCTGATTCAATCTGATTCTGCAAGATGTGGTGGGAACTTTTGCAGATGTTTCTTACCCTGAAATACTTGCACGCTCAAAAACCTGTACAAGACCTGTTGAAACTGATTGAAAGAGTTGTATTAAAGCCACAGGTTGCCTCAGGGCTCTCTAAGAGCAAAGTTTTCCAAGAGAAGGGGCAGGTCCCACCACCCAGCCCTGTGGTGGATTGATTGGAAATGTAGTGAACTGATTTAATGTCGTTCTTGGGCTTTAAAAATTATGAAACACAAATTATTTTTTTGGAAAAACATGTATGTTAGGGCAGAGATGTGGGACCTTTGGCTTCTGTTATGTATCTTAGGGGCACCACTGCCACTAGATTCAGCACAGAATTCCCAGTTTGTTTTGGTTTCCATCTGCTGATGTGAAACTTTCTCTATCGCTTTCAGCATTGAAACATTCCCTTTGGCTATTTCCTGCTGATTTGAAATCAAAAAGTGTCAGAAAAGAAAACCAGGCCTTTTTGAGCAACGCATTCATGAGGAGTTTCTCATTTCTCCCCTCCAAGGTGCATTACAGTGGTTGATGGGCACCGTGTGCCTCTGGGCGATCCCATTAGAGCCAGACAGGGTTAATGGTGAGGTGGTTGTGATTATGGGTCTGTTTTCTGAGTGATGCATAAATCTCCCCCCCTGTTCAGGTATTCTGCAGGTGGCCTTTGAGCCAAAAGCTAGAGTTTGGCTGGTAGCTGCTCCTTTTAGGCTGGCTGGGGAGTGGAGGCGTGCTCAGTGGGCACGTGTGCCACGTGCAGGCCATACTCCTCCTTAAGAGAGGGAGAGCATCCTCCTCTTCCTCCCCTTTCCTTGCTGCTCCTCAGATTAATTTTTCTTGATGTAAGAGAGCTGAGTGATGGTTGATTAAGCCATGACCTGAGCTTTATATAATGCATTGTGCAATGCACTTTATGTAATCAGAGATTTCTTATGTAATTTATTTGCAGGGCACTCACCAAATCAAGGACCTGATCTCATTCCTGTTGTGTGGATGGGTTTGCTGTTTCTGGCCTCTCCCAGGCCTGCCCTGCGTTTTCAGGGGGGCAGGAAAGCAAATGCATGCAGCTGTGGTTTGATGGCTCTTCATCCATGCCCATCTCCAGAAAGATCTCTCCAAATTCCTTAAAAAGGAAGAAGGCAGAGCTTAAGATTTTCCTTCTGTGGGCCAGGTTTAAAGGGAGCTTAGCTGCACCCATATTCCACGAGTTGTAATGGGACTTGAGGCACAGCTCCCCATTTGCTGTATCTGATGTGCTTGAATAGCCATCACCATTTCCTTGCCAGTGAGGCTGGATTGTGCTAGAAGGTGGGTCAGGAATGTGAGGTGAGGATGTGATTCAGGCTGTGAGCTGAGGATATGACCCATATCAGCATGAGATTAAAATCCAATTCCTCCTGGCAGCTGAGCGCACAAATCATGCCTGCCATTCATGTTGCCTATTGAGGTGGTTAATCCATCAATGGGGCCTCATCTGTGCCCCAGGATTGGAATCATCCACACCTAGGCAGTGACAGAAAAGCTAATGGGCTGGAAACAGCCACTGCAGATGCCAAAAGAAAGAAATATCACTGTGGGGCCCTCTCGCTCTGGCGCAGTGTTCCTACTGGCTCAGTGTGTGGCTGCTGCACGAGTTCTCCCAGGGGATGGTCAAACAGGGGTAGTGCAGCATCCCAGAGCCTCACAGGCACTCTCACCAACCCTCTCCAGCCTTCCTCCCCTCCTGTTAGTTGGGTTGCTCTTGCTGAAACTGCTGGGGATGTGGTGCAAGCATGGCTGTGGCCTGGCATGATTTGGGTTGCATAGCTGCCCCGCACACCCCACTGAGCCCTGGGACCCTTGCCATGCTCTTTCATGCTACAGAGGCTGTGCTTAAGGAAAACCGTAGGATTTTACATTCTTTTGTGTACCTTTAAACTACATGTATTTCGCAATGGCAAGAGAACCTGATACCTGGCTGGGAGGCTGACTGCACTGCCGGGTGTGTGAACAGTGTCCTGCATAACCTACAGCAGGGAAGGGCTCTTGGGTGCCAAAGCACTCACTCCTCAGTCATAGAATCATAGAATGGTTTGGGCTGGGAGAGAGCTTAAAGGGATACCTTCCACTAGACCAGGTTGCTCAGAGGTCCACTTGATATTTAAATTCAAGTGATTAATACCAATGCCACTGCCACCAGTGAACCATTTCATGGCATCCCACCTAGTCTGCCCTTGGACACTTCTAGGGATGGAGAATCGTCAGCTTATCTGGGGAACCTGTGCCACTTCCCAACCACTCTCACAGACAAGAATTTAATATCTAATTTAAACCTGACATCAGTTTATACTGAGTTTATACCCATTCTTCCTTATCTTATTTCTCCATATCCTTGTAAAAAATCCCTCTCCAGCTCTATTGAAGCCCCTCTAGGTACTGGGGTTATAAGGTATCCCCAGAATCTTCTCCACACTGAACAGCCCCAACTCTCCCACCCTGCCAGTTGAAGTCTAATTAGTAAGGGAAGTTGTAGTGATTAGGACACCCTGAGATGAAGGGAAGAAGACAGGCATAAAGCCTGATGGATCCTTCCTTTGTCTTCATCCATGATCTGAGCTATCTGAGGTGCTTGATGCCTGCTAAAATTTTCTTTAGCATGAAGAGAAATTAAAGAGGAAATTTGTCATTTGAGATGGGCGTTATCAGATCCTTCATGGATCTGCTTGTCTTGTCCTCACCACTTGTACAGGTGGGGTGTCCTGGCCTCCCTGGGGAGCAGGGTCTGCTACCCTACATGAGACACCTCACACACCTCTGGCCCACGGGACATTTCAGAGTAAAGTTATGAAGTCAAAACCCTCCAGACTTTTCCTTCTGAAAAAAGGAAAAGGATACATATTATAGAAAATTCCTGACTTCCCTTTCATCCATCCCCCCGTTTCTTGCTGCTATTTTGTTTTGAATTTCAGCTTTGGCAAAGGTGCATATGAGAGGCCAGGAACACTCTGATGGGTTTCCTGGTTGCTGTTGTTGAGAGATGCCATGACCTCTTTTATCCATCTCACCTGCCAGGCAGCTGAGGCGTAAAGCCCCAGGTAGATGTTAAAGCTCCAGCCTGCTGGGAGCTCACAGGTTCACTTCCCTCCACAGGTGAAATGCGATGTACAAGCGGGTATTGTGTGCAAAGGAGGAGGCTTTGGTGGGGAGACAGCTTGTGCTGGGTAGAATCCAGCACAACTGGGGAATCCACACTTTTGGTTCTGGGAATCCCTGCCTGAACTTCCTTGTTGACCCGTGGTAACCAGAGCTGTGTGGTGCTAGCATTGCAATCTCTCATTTGTCCAGACTGTTATGAGAGATGTGTTGTTTGTGCTGTGTCTTGCAGAACATCAACAAAGAACCAGGAGGTGCGGGGAGAAGTTCCCAGTTGGAAGCAGAGATTTAATTAAAAAATGATCATCATAGATGATCACTGGTGGAAGAGATGTTGCCAGTGAGTTGACAACTGTGGTGGTCAGAGGTCTCTCAGCAGAGAGGCTGAACTAAGACTATTTTGAATAATTAAAGTATTTTCTTTTTCAGTTGGTAATACGGAGTATTATTTTCCAGCATTACAGACCACATGTTGTCCCTCCTTGCTCACTGTGATGTGCCCAGCCCTGTAAGCTCTTTGCTCACTGTATTTGTTAGCTCTGACGGGAGAGAAGGGTTATATTTCAAGAAGGAAGGTGCAGATTTTGGTGTGGATGCAGGTATAGTCCTTTGTACAAACAAGGGAGAGGCAGATGTGGGGAGGCAGCAGCTGTAAGCTGTACAGAAAGGGCTTTACAGGTGGCTGGAGCAGTTATCAGCTGACCATAAGTCAACAGAGTCATGGTGCTGCAAAAAGAGAAAGGAAAATTTAATCATCCTTGGGAAGTATAAACAGCGGCATTGTTTATAGGACACATGAAATAGCTCCAATGATTTTTTAGTGCAGATCATGTCTACATGGCAGTAATATGACCAGCTCTGGGCACTGCCCTTCAGGAAGGTTATGTACTTGTTGGAGAGGGTTCCAAGAAATGCAACAGAAGTGACTGGAGGGTTAGGGAACATGATCTGTGGATGAGACTATGATCTAGAGCAGGAGTTTTTCAGACTGTGGCTTATTGTCTTCTGGTCTATTTGTACATGGTCTGGAAGAGGGGAATAAGAAAAACAAGTTTCTCTACGTTTTAGAGCTGTTTACAGATACAATATCTTTAAAAAGGTCTGTCCTTGCAAAAAAACTTAGGGCCAAACACTGAAGTGAGAGACAATGCCACTCCTATTTCACAAAGAAGAGTGAAAGGAGCCCAATGCCAACTTATAAATTCATAAACTAGAAGGAAGAACCTGTTCTGTTGGTTGGGGAGGAAGAAAGTTAGGAGAGTGCATTGTAGCAATGACAATGGAGGAAATCTTAGGGATAGTGGGATCTCTAGGTGCTGGAATGTGTGATCTGGGCAGGCTTGTAATTCCCAGCATGGGAATCTCAAAGAACAGGCTAGATAAATATCTGTCTGTAATCACAAAGTTAGGGCTGACCCCTTGTTGGCTCTCTCCAGGTCACTTTGCATCCCAGTTCTCTACGCTTGTGTAACTAACTGGTGTTAATTTATGGTCACTGCTATTTAATATATTCATAAACACAGTTGAGAAGGGTGTGAGCAATGAACGAGTTGTCACCTAACTGCTCACTTCCTTTTCTGGATTAGTAAAAATACATTGAGCAATACTAATCCACTAATCCAGCCCCAGGTATCTATGAATTGCTAGGCAGACATCCCCAGCTCCATTTTTCTATGATTCTGCATCACAAGCCTGGCATGTTGATTCTGGGAGGTAAATGCAGTGGCCTCAGATTTGATCCTAACTCTTCACAATGCTGACAAACATCCTGAATGTCATCCACCCCTCTGCTAATCTGCACTATGTTGAATTTTAGCTGGTAGTAGCAAGACAAAAGGTAATTCCAGGAAGCTTGGCTGTGATGCTACTGCTGTTGTTTGACAAGGATCTGATTCCTCTAAAAATACTTGTGGTGGCTTGAAGAAAGCAAAAGCCTTGGTTACTCACTACAATACCTGTATTTGCTAGAGAGATGACTGAATCACAAAATCACAGAAAATATTTGGGATCTGGATAAAGTCTTGCAGTATGTGTAGCTTTTCTAGAGGGGCCATGCTTCTGAGAGGTCTCACTGGAAGGTAGGAGAAAGAGTGGAAGAGATGATGGAGTTGGAAACTGTTTTGAGGACAGTGATTTAATGAGAATGATCCAGATGAGATGAGACACTTGCACTCTCCTGGGTGGATCCAGGTTCCCTGTAATTTCAGTGCAAGGGCAGGGGTTTTCTTTTGTCTTGCTATTTTGGTTCTATTCCAGCTCCATTAATTGCAGTTCATTTGCAGTTTTAAAACCTTCTTGTCTGTGAAACCCTGGACTGATGTGCCAAAAGGCTTTGGTAATTCAGGGCACAGTTTAGAAGTGGGGCAGCCATTGTCTCTGGAATGCAACAACTCATCGACCCACTTTAACTTCCAGCTTCCACCTCTGTGTGGGCACCACTCAGGCCACTGACAGGTACTGCCTTATTTTTCCTAACATGCTGTTTTTTAACTGTGGTCTGTGGAGATGGGCTTTCCACTCCAGAGGGTTTCCTGCATGTTTTTGCCCAGGGTTTTCTGGGATAAAGGTATTTTTTTAGGATGTTAAAGCAAGCAGACAGTGAAGCGTGTTTCATGTTATCTGCAACCCCTTTGCAGAAAGGCCTTGCAGGGATTACAGCTCTAAGTGAGCTTACCCTTTTGCCCAAATTAGCAGTAGATAGGAGCCTTCACCATTTCCTTGTTGGCGAATGCTTATAGGTAAGTCAAGGATAAAACTCACAGGCTGAAGGGACAAGCACAGGTGATATTAATAAGCTCTATGAAATCAAAGGAGTCCTCTAAGCCTATTATTCAGAAGAAGTCATCTAAATACTTGTCTTGAGACCTCAGTTTCTAGCTGAAGCACAACCAAATCCTGCTGTGTTTCTTTCTCATTGAAATTTTGTTTGTGTTTCATCTTGAGGAAAATGTCCCAATCATGAGATTAACAGGGATATGCTGAATTAATGAGAATGTTTAAAAAATCCATTAACATCTATGAAGGTGACAGTCTGATTTGTGGGTAGCATTTTAAATGCTTTGCCCCACCCAGAATACAGAAGCCTCTGATATGTCATTTTGCTAAAACTTTGCTGAGTCTGGCAATTGTGCTATGTGATAAACTCTTTTATTTCAGTTATTTGTCTTGCTGAGGTTGTTTACAGAGAGGGTGTGATGAGTGCTGACAGATGAGGATAGAGGACACATTTACATGTTCAGTTCAGAGGTTTTTTGTCATCACATCTTTTCAAAGACCCAAATAAGAAAGAAAGTGCAATTATTTTATACTTGTCTGGATTTGAAGCAGGCTGTTTGTGTTGCTTCTGTGTCCTTAAATGAGTCAGTGTCCTTGTGGTGTTCATTTGTTGAAATTTTCAGTTTATAACAATGTGGAATTTTCTGTTCTTAGAAAAACTATTTTTGCTTTTTTAAAGTAGAGCAGTTATCTAAATGAATTTCAACAGGTGAGATGTCATTTTAGGTTATTCAGGGTCTTGCAGAAGTGAAAATTTTGCTACAAATAAACTGGACAAACTTTGCTGTGTGTATAAAAGTCTTTGAGCATGAAAGTTGTTTTTAATAATATTAATCCTTGAAGTAAATTTTGACACTTACTTTATTTTTAAAAATTCCATTATCTTTTTCTTCCTATTATCCTTCTGGCTTTTCTGAATTTTCTGAGGAGCTTGTCTATGTGCTACCAAACAAATATTTCCTGATTTTTGCAAATACTCACTATTTTGTGAGTTGCCATGCTAACAATATGCCATGCTAACATATGCCAAATTTATTTGACATATGAAACATAAACTCTCCCGGATTAATACAAGAAAAGGAGTAAAGGAGAGATTACACAAAGGTTTGTATAGGGTGAAAAAAATCCACATTAAAGTTCTTCAAAGAGTTTTGTCATAATCAGTTAAGGAATAACCTAGGCTAGTTAGAATCTCGAATCAGAAAGATAACTAACATCCATAGAAAACTTTTTCAGACATCTATCAGCTTGAGATGCTTCTGGGGATAGAAAGTGCCTCTGTAGGGATAGACTTTTCATCTTCACAAAATCTGCCGTGCCTTTTGTCTGTACTTACACTGCTGCCTTTCTCTAAGTAGCATATTTCTCAAACCATCATCTTTCTCAAGCAGAACGTAGGCTCGAGTTTTTATGACATCTCTAATGTATCTAATGGCTCTAATAACATCCTCCTACATCTTTGCTCCCAGCCAACAAGATATATAGTATTTATTGCACAATAATTTCTCACTGAATAACATAAATACCTCACAAACTTGCTTTCCTCATGTACATGTTCAGTCTAACTAAATCTGATGTCTTGTATGTGTAGGAGTTGCTTTCCCATAAGAAGTCATTAATTGCTTCCTTGCCTCTTGGACCAGAGGGTCTCTGGTTTTACAAACTCCTCTGTAAAGCAGGTTTATAAGTTGCATGTAAATTCTATTTTCTGGCTTGACTGAGTTCAGGTGAATGTCTTGATCATGTTTTACATCTAAATTACTACACAGTACAGCACCACCTCAGACGGGAGGTGGCAATTAGCTGAGAGTTTCCTAAACCACACAGCAAACTGCCTGTGGTTCTTTGGGTTTCCTTGTACACCCTGCTACAAAGCAGCTTGAATTCCTTGTGGCTTCCAAAATTCCCCACCAATATGCAAGGGCTGGGATTTTAACCCTTTCCCAGCAGTGCCCCAGTTTGTGTGTACCTCTGAGCTGGGCACAGACTGGTCTTGAGAGAACCAGCCAGAGCAGGTCTTAGCACCAGAGACCCAGGGAGTGCCAGGTCCTGGTGAACCCAGTGCAGTGGAGGTGGGAGTTCTCAGGAAACATCATTGAGCCACTCAGTGTAGGACTGAGCTGGAGACAAGGTGCTGGGGCTCCCTGGGAAGTGTGAGCAGTGGAGGGGTCTCTCCACAGGAGGAATTGAGAAGGCTGGTGTGGCTGTGTTGGTAGAGTGTGTGCCATCAGCAGTTTGCTGGGGACTTTGGGGTTGGCAGCACCAAGTCCTGCCTCTGTGCAGGATGTGCAGAGAGATGTTGGGCTGGGCAAAGAGAACAGGGAAAAAGTTAGGGAGGGTCTGATTAGCTCAATGCTTGGGAGAGATTCCAGCAGCTATGCTAACTGGGTGGGTTGGGATGATTTTTCTCTTCTAGTTTAACAAAACAAAACCCCATCTACTTTTATGCAATATGAGGAAGGAAGGTCCAAATTCAGGTGCAGGGAGCTGTGAAGCTGATGTCCCACTCTTGCTCTGCTTGCACACTGGGGGAAGAATGAGGAGTAATGGAGATGAGGTACTGACTACTTCCACCTCATGAGCAGGGGGAGAGCAAACTGTATAGCTCTGTGCTGAGTGCCCTGTTGTGGCTGAGAGGGTTTTGAGGAAAGATGAACCCATCTCCAAAGGACTCTGCTGTACCAGTAAGTGATGTGGGGAGCAGCTTGGGGGCAGAAAAAAGAAGTGGAGAAGTAGTGGGTGGCTCACATGGCTCAAATTGCGGACAGATGACATTAGGCTTGACCGTAAAGTTGGTGTGAATCCATTTTTTGTCTGTATGCCCACCTGAATCCCTTCACACTACTGTGGCAGCAGCCCAACATGACTGGTGAGTATCACTAGCCTGGGAAAGCATCCATTGGATTTAGGAAGGTGTGATTCCTTTGTGATAGTCCTGGTTTATCCTACTGACTGCCAGCTGCAGAGGCATTCCCTGAGGCAGGGAATGGCGTAAAAAAAAAATTAAACTTCTTGTGAAAGTAAGCCTCAACTTCCCTTTCTCCCAGCTGCTGATGAATAGCACTTTTGTGTCATGAGTTGGTGGGGTCCCTTAGGTGTGGAGTGACTGAGCACAAAGTGAGGTGATACTGTGCTGGGGAAGGGGTAAATACCTACAAGCAGGCTGTCCCTGAGTGCCAGGTGTGCCCAGCAGGGCTTGGCAGCAGACCTAGAGGGACAAGGGGACCCAGGGACCCTGTGGTGAGCTTGAGCAGAGGGGTGCTTCTTCCCTCCCTCCCTGCTGACTCACCTGCATTGTGTCACCCAGGGCATTAGTCAGGGAAATGGACTGAGGGGGTTTACCTTTACATTGCTTGTCTTGTTCCTGTGGTTTTCCATCAGCCCCTGTTGCTCTCTTTCTGTTCCCAGCCAGTGCCTCCCACTCCTTGGGTTGATTTTGCCCAAGCAAAGGGAGAAAGGCCCACGCTATAGATGGGCACTGACTGGAGGAAACCGTGAAGCCCAGGCCTGTGTGGGGAAAACCCAAACAAAGGCCTAGCACACACACAGTGCTGCTTTTCCCTAAGCTTGCAAAGACCCCAAAGAATGTGGGCCTGAAACCTTGGGGTGGGCTTAGGAAAGGGGATCAGTCTTACCAGCACTTGCTGGAACTGGGACACCACAAATCCTGGGACCAGCACCATGGTGATTCCTGCAAGACCCTCATTCTCTTAGGCTTATGTGGCAGCCCAGCTCTGCTCCAGGTCCCTGCTGTGTAAAGTGCTTGTGGTCTTCATGCTGTGTTTCTTCCAGGTGGGACCTGTGCCCCAGACAAGCTGCAACTCACACCTGAACTCTCCATGGAAAACTCCAGCCCTTCTCCTGTCTGACTCCCTCTGGTCTATAAGGGAAGTTGGACACTGGGTTCCAGCTCTATCAGCAATGGAAAAAGCAAAATAATAACTTCACATGACCTAGTTCTGGCTTTTCTGTTCTTACCAGCTGCATGATAGCCACCATTCGGCACTACAGACTTTTAGTTTCCTTTAATAAAGTCATTTGCACTTTACCCGAGCCTGTTCTCTGGAGCCCTCCCAGACTCACTGTAAGTCTCCTTTTTTTTTCTGCCTTGGAATCAGTAAAAGTGCAGACCAAAATGGTGCCCAAGCCTGGCCCCTCTGTACATTCTTCTGAGATGTTCCTGTATTTGAGAGCACACTTTGCAGAAGAAAGTTTCCAGTAGCAAATCACTTTAAACCACTGTACTCTGCTGATTTTAGATTAGGATTTCATGCTGGAGAATGAGAAGAGTACCTTATCTCCAACCTCCTCCCAGGCCACAAGATGATCTGCCAGGAAGCATATTTGTTTTGATGTGTTTTCTCTTCAACAAACCATCTTATCTGCACCAATCTCCTCATTATGTTCCCAGCACTTATTTACTGTTCAGTCAACAGGGAAGACAGGGGTCTTTCCTGGCACAGAAGGTGGCTTGACTGAGCTGGGATTCCTGGTGTCCTCCTGGGCCTGCATTTTAAAGATGGATGTTGTGTTTACCCTTCATTTGTCCTATGGGAACGCCAAGAGTTCTCAAAGATAATTGCTAATGGGTTTGAAGTTTCTCTGACTCTTTCCTTAAGTACGCCTGGTTTATTAAATTCTGCCCATGGGGTTTCAACCAGTGTTTATTCCATTCTGGACTCTTGTCCCAGCCCTTCTTAACATTTTCTCTTGTTATGGTAATATGTCCCAGTTTAACCTTTTCCTACATCTGGAGGGTGGTGT
The DNA here is from genome assembly GCF_001522545.3 of Parus major. Taxonomy (NCBI): domain Eukaryota; kingdom Metazoa; phylum Chordata; class Aves; order Passeriformes; family Paridae; genus Parus; species Parus major. The sequence goes on along the minus strand of NC_031799.1, from coordinate 7,023,205 downwards.
GGGATGTGCCAGCTTTCACTCAGTCACGCACTCATCCCACCACTGGAAAGAGTCTGTCCTCATTCTCTGACACCTTTCCTTAAGGTATTTGTAAACACTGAGAGATGTAAACATCTTCTTTAGGCTGAACAGGTCCAGATTCCTCAGCCATTCCTTATAAGAAAGTGGTGCTTCAGCCCCCTCATCGTCTTCGTAGGCCTCCGCTGGACTCTCCCCAGTACTTCCATGTCTTTCTTGAACTGGGAAGCCCAGAAATGAACAAAGCATTTGAGATGTGGCCTCACCATGCCATAGTAGAGGGGCAGGATCAATGCCCTTGACCATTGGCCACACTCTTCCTCGTGCACCCAGATCACTTGCTGTGTGTTCTCATTTCCTGATAAGTGTAGGTCTGCATTTCTTCATCTTCCACTTCCAATGTAATTCAATAACATTTTCTATAGAGCCCCTCATATATCCAACAGGTTTCTAACTCTTACAGGTTCTTCTGAGATAAACTCTGTCTGAGTTTATCCTTGTCTTTCCAGGCCTTACTGTCATGATCATTGTTTCTCACAGGACAGCATTTCCATTTGTTATAAAATTCCTTTCTGATTCCCAGGTCACCAGCCAGTGTCTGATGCTGTCAGTGTCAACTCTCACTGTACTTCCTCTCTCCCCTGCTCATCAGGACAGATTACCTTTGTGTGCTTAATTAAGGGCATGTTCATGTGATTGCAAGAGAATTAAGTCAACACATTATAATAAATTATTACCTGTCAGATGAAACATAGTAACTGACTCGCTTCTTCTGTTTGAGCCTGTCCTGATTGTGAAATTAAATGGGTGAGTTTAAACACCTTCCTGACTGGGTTAAGCAAAGTCTTTTTATCGCATTTGAAATGAATTAATCTTTTGCATACAGTCAATTATTACATTAGTTGATTGGCAGTAATGCCTTCCGATGCACTAATTGGTCTCTTGTGATGAGTAAACACAGCCACAACGTATTCTGGTAGCACATAGGCTCTCTTGCAGATGCATTACTGATTTAGATCTTTTTCCTAAGGTAAATTCCCCATGTTTTCGGATTATTCCTTTTGTTGAAACCCATGATCCATGTTTCAAATCTTCTTTTTGGAAACCGCTGTTTTTATTGCATTACTGCCACACAGGATCCAGTAGCACAAGTGTGGTGGGAAGGCTGTTGGAGGACAGTCCAGTTTGAACTGAGAAAAAAAGCTCCACACATTATCTTTTCTGCTATGGCCTCCTCCAACCTGCAGAACACAAGGGAGTGTTCTACCTGGTGCCCTAGGGGCAGGTGTTAGTCCTGTCCCTTCTGACACAAAGGCATTTCCAAGTGAAGTCTTGTTCAGAGCCAGTAGGAATATCAGAAAGGAGGAAGCTGTGGGATCTGATAGTCAGTGGAAGATGAGGGCTAAGTGGTTTCACCTTCACAAGTCCTCTTGCATTTCCTTTCTCCTTTCCTCATGGTGGCATGCATCTGCCTTAAAACTTTCTCTGTGTCATGAAACCGGCTGGAACAGAGATCCATGTCATGAGGGCTTCAGATTTTTGCAAGATTCCAGCTTATGAAGGAGTCTAGGACAGTTTGCAGATGTCTTTTGATAAAATGTGTCTAGGTCTACTCTGCCCACATAAGCAGATCAGTGGTAGGGAACAGACAAATGGTAAAAGTAGGTCCCCATTAGGAGTGAATCCCTAGCACCAGTGAGACCATTTTTTCTGGTGGGCGTCCTTGCAAGGGCTGCTGAGGTGTTGGATTTCTCTGCTATGAAGAGAGGTAAGTGGTTCCACACACACAGGAAGGAGATACAGAGCTGCAGAAAGTGTGAGAGGGTGTGAAAGTAGTGAGTGTGGGAGCCAGGACAAATAAGACAATAGATGCAGACGGGGTGGAGCTGCTCAGATGAAAATCTACCTCCTCTTAGCTAAAGATGCATAAACAGGAAGGTGCTGTGACTCATCATTTATTTATTTATGCTTCTTGTTGGACAATAAAAGACAGACTGGTTGTTTGAAATATGCTTTTTGACTCTCCATTCATCATGGACCAGGAAAGTTCTTGCCTTTAAAGATCCCTGACATAACCTCAAGTTCAACACCCTGGAGTCAATAGTGTTTATGGCTACTGGTGTGTCTCCTCCCAGGACCTCCAGGCAGAAGAGACAGCCTACAATCAGACTCCAGGTCTAGAGTGAAGCATAACACCTACCTTTTAATCCATTTATTTCTGGTTAGCAGTTTAGTCCTATTTATTCTGAAGCCATTAAATATGTTAGTTTAGGTCTGATGATCAAGCTAGTGCTACAATGTGGACATAACCCACATTAATTCATGGCTATGAAACAGCTCTGTCAAGAGCCTGTGGTAATAAAATCTGCTTGTTAAGTCTTAAATTTTTAGTCCAAGCTGTTTAGTGCACTTATCACAAAGATAAGAATCTGCTTTTTGTAAGAAGGCAGCCCAATAAATGTGGTTCATTTTTGTAAATCTGGGCCCAGACATGGTTTTTACGGGTTTAAAAGTTGGTTGTTGGAGATGTTTTGGAAATACGTGGTTCCAGGAGCTTGAGGGATGGGAACAGAAAGGGCTGTAAAATCTTAAAAATGAGTATATATTTAACTTGTTTGTTTTCTCTGAATGGTTGAAGTCAATGGAATCCTGACAGTGCAAGGGCCTTAGCAGAATCTCAGAGGGATGATTGAAAACACTAAGGAAGGATATTGCTCCTAAAAGCAGTGTTGCTCCCAAGAGCAAGGAATGCTCCCTAGAGCACTCAGGAAGCAGCAGGACATGTTGTGATGTTCAGGCTGCACAAATTGACTCCACCACAGCTAGGAGTTATTCAGAAGCAATTCCTGAAGAGGAAAATGGGCATAATATACTCAGAGTTATCAGCATGGTGGCTCAGGTGTCAGACAAAAGGCATTTGAGCTTTTGACTCTCTGGATAGCTTTGGGCAAGTACTTGGACTGCTCTGAACTTTTATCTGCAGTATAAGGAGGAGACATCCCTATTCAGACTTGGGTCTTCCAGACTGATCATATCTCAAAGACACCCTGAAGCTTAAGTGCATTTTCTTAGGCTAGACCTCTTTATTCCAGATGAGGATATAATCAGGAGCTAGATCATGACACCAGGATTGGAGGGGAATGGTCATTATGTCACTGTGTCTCAGAGAACAGCAGTGATTTTCTGACGGAAGTTTCTTGCTTTACATTTCTCTTGGGAGTTAGGCAGAAGTCACAAGTCCACAGAAAATATCTGATGGTTGCTTTCAGATTTGTTCTCTACCCTGGTGAATGGTGGTTGAAATACAGGACTGCTGCATTACCATCTCCAGACCCCAAAATGTGGGCTTTAGGAAGTCCTCTGGCTTTGGAGGACAGTTGCATCACTGCACATTTTAGATTAGGCTTGTTTGATTCTGGGCTCTGGGTGGCAGAGAGGGAATGGCTTGAGGACTGCATGGACTTTGGGCATAAGCCAGCTTTGTCCTGCTGATATTTCTCCATGTGCAGGGAGCTGCTGGCTGCTGCCATTGACCTATACACATTCCTGCTCTGCATCTGGTCCCATGGCACATCTTTCACCTCACTGAGCAGCATCAGCTTGCGTAGCCTCCTTGGACTCGTGTGTCATAGTCACTTGTATTAACTAAAGACCTCTGAAAGCAAACGTGTTTGAACTTGTGGATCCTGCTTCTGCAGCTCATAACCATTCTTGTAATTCTAAGGACCTATTTAGGGGAGTGTATCCAGCTCCCCCTGTGTGTGTTTCCACAGGTGTGTGAGTGGTAGAGCCGTTCTGGTTGTTGACAGTGGACACACCTGCTCTGAACTTACCTGTAGAGAAAGTCACTGTGGCTCCTGGCGCTCTGCAAGTGGCCAAGCAGGAGACACAGCCACGGGCTTTCAGGTCACTCTTTCAAGCCCTCACAGGGAAGACAATTTTGCATTTCAATGGAAATGCTAGGCTGCAATTTGAGAAGTTTAAGGATACTAAAATGCCTAAGGGATTTAGTAGGTCCTCTGAGGTCAGCTGGTGATTTGAAGACACCTATAAATGCCTGAAAAACTTGGTAATGATAAGTTCTTTATCATCCATGGCATGGATTTCCAACCTCTGCTCTCATTTTCCCAAAACTTCTATGTTCCTCCATGTTTTCCCCTCCTCTGCTCCCCACTGCTCTTTGCAAAGAACAATTCCACTAGATCCAGCAGTGTAAGCCCTTCACCTCTCCTCTGAGACCTCACCAAGTTGCACCAAACTCAATGCCCCTCACCACTCTTCAGGGTCCTTCCTAAGTCCCTCTGCTGGAGACTATCTGGAATTGTTGCTTTTCCAATAGAATCAACCCCTTTTGCTTCATTAACATAGTCAACCCTGAACTGTTAGCCAGAGGATATCACCTATGTGGCTCTTGTTTGTAGAATACCCATCCTGCTCCAGTTCTCTGACCACCAGCTCATTCAAAGTTCAACCCAAAACTCATTTCTATCACTCTGCAAGGGTTTGACAAAGCATGACAAAACATTGAGCTCAATTTCCTCTCCATTTGTCTGCCAAGCTCTCTATTCCTGTATATTCTCCCTACCTCTTTCTCTTTTGCTCTCAAGAAGAGTTTGGGATCTTTGACAATGAGGTTTACAAGCACAGCAATTTCTTTAGTCATGCACAGTAATTCATTACATCTTTTACTCTTTTAATTCTCTGTGACACATGGTCTCTCATGAATCATTGCTAGACATCCGTTTTCTCATCTGGGTCTTTGGCAAGGTGAGTTCCTGCTCATCTGCATGGATTTTCAGCTTGCATGGCTTTGTCATGAGTGTGGCCTGCCTTGGCCTGGCCCCTGTTGTGTCAGGTGCATTTGCACATGCACACACGAACACACACACAGACATACACGTGTGTCACTGTACAGGATTAACTGGACTCTGTACTTCTATCTTGATCAGCCATCATCCTCCTTCTGAGTCATGGCTCAAGAAGATAAGCAGCTGGTTTTGCTATTGGCTTCATGATAAGTAAACAGTAATTAATATTTTGCAATTATGTAAATCCTTGAATTGGATGATCTGAAAGCACTTGATTAACATTAATTAGTCATCGTTGCATAGCCCACATGAGGTAGATAAGGTTTTATTGTGCAGAAGAGAAAACCAAGGTAGAAAGAAATACCAGGATCAGGCAGGTCTAACATCTGTCAGAAGGGTTTGCAACGCCTTGGCACTTCCCAAAGCTGCTGCAGCCTAATTTTGAAGCCACTGGTGGCAAAATTCGGACTAAAATGCAGAAGGTAAAATCCTAAATGTTCAGGACAGACTCCCACAGGACTAATCAAGACCTTAATTCCTCAGAGGTTGTGCCTGTCCACTGCCTGGGCTCTTGTTCCTTTGGCTGCCGTTTGATACTTTGCTAATCACCAAGGCTCCAGTGCAACAAGTGAGATGGGCATCTAACAGACCCAGAGCAGTGGACTGGATCTAGACCTTGTCTGGACCTGGTCTGATATCATAGAGACATGTTTTCAGTTGCCCAGAAAACATTTACCAAACCATCCAAATTAATTTGGTTACAAAGTCCTTGCAAAAGCACTGCTGGCCAGCTGGAGGCCAGACATAGATCAAAGCATTTGGGTAAAGGGAGATGTGTCTAGACACTGTGTGGGGTTTTCAAACTCACACCAGTGTCTCACATCAGGAGCTTGATTCCATTGCCTAAATGACCTGGATGCTCCTCCTGACCTCCAGCTGACTTTGGGAAGGACAAGGATCTCCTGAAGGTCCCATGTCAGATCTGCTGACTTGTTTAGGTACCTCAAAGCATCTCTGAGTCCTCCTTGTTTTGGATAACTGAATCATGCCCCAAATGTCCAGTTTTATGGCCTGTGTTGGCAGTGCATGCCCAGCATGTGTTTCACTACATCTAAGTCTTTCTCTAGACAGGTAGGCTGATGTTCAGACACTGAATAAATTAATCTGAGCCTCTGAAACCCTCTGAAAAATCTTTACTATTCTCTGGGTAAAGAGTCTAAGCTCTTTACCCAGAGAATAGTAAAGCTGCTTCCAGTTCCTATGTTTACCTCCCATTTTCATGCCCAAGTAATTTAGGTACTTTGGAAAAGATCTCTATCTACCTGCTGATGGTACAGCTGTGCAGTAAGGACGGGATCACTGCAGGATCTACTGTGGATCTACTGCTCCCCTCAGAGCTCTCAGACCCCGGTTATCATCCCAAAGGCTTGCTGCATAGGAAGCCCCTCCTCCAGTATCCTCCTCACTCCAGTGCTGGCTCAGTAGAAATCAGTACCACCAGCAAGATTTAAAACCAAGTCAGACACTGTTGTCCCAAGGTCCTCAGTCATGGTTCAAGTTTCCTGCAATGCCAAGTGATTGGATTTAATTTCTTGCTTGTGTTTATGTCTTTCCCACTTGGAGGAGGTCTGCATGACAATGGTGTGAGGAGATCAGAGATAGCCAAGTGTCTCCACACTTTGTAGCTGAACCCCAACAAGACCTGGGTAGATGTGCTCTCTTTTCCAGCATCTTGGTGGTCCCAACCAGACCAGAGGCACGTACCAGGGAACCTACCTGCTGTGGTCAAGTTTTGGCTTCTTCCTCAGGTGTTTTATGTGACCTATGCTTTATCTGACCTCAGTGGTTTTTGTGACTGACCTCCTCTAAGGGGGCTGAGTTAACATCTCTTTATGTTGCTGGTCTGCACTGTCAGTGGTCACTTCTGGATGTTCAGATAAGCTGAGCTTGAATGTACAGCACTGGGACAAAGGGCATGGGGACATCAAATGGGGGACCTGTATGTACCTATTCTGGGCTCAGCTGAAGAGGGGGTGATGCAGCCCTCTCATGCTCCCCTCCCAAGGAGTGAGTGAAGGGAGTTGAAGGAACTTCTCCAACTGGAGGGGCAGTGAAATACATGGGAAAGTTGAGGTCATTATGTTGTCCTTTGGAGTGGAATTGAGGTGTTTGAAGACAGGTGAGGAGCAGCAGGAGGGAAACAGAAGACACAAGATCTGTTCATCAGGTGAGAACTGCCTGTTTTACATCCCAAAGGAGATAAAGAGGGGACTATATATTCATGTGTAAACTCAGGGTTTTTTTAAACCCATGGTTGTGTAGGTGAACTTCTGGCTGGCTTTTCTTGGTGGAGGGCTGGACTCAGAAGCTTCAACACAATTCTTTTAATACACACATCTGGAGCAGTTCTCTGTGGTTGAAAAAAACCACCCAACCGATCAAAACCTTTGTCTTACTCAGTTCTCATTATTTTTTATAGCTGCTCCCCTTCCATCAGCTTGAACTGGAAGAGTCCAGGGTGACCAGTAGCTGGGAGGCCCCTGTCTCATTATGAAATGGGATTGAAATGTGTTTTGCCCGATGGTTTTATATGGCTATTTGCTGACAGCAGAAGACAAGGGTGAGACTCATAGATCTTTTGGGTCTCATAGCAGAGCTCATCATGGTTGATACATGCTCATTTCCCCGGATGCATTATTTTTCTGAGTATCTCCTCCTGTCCACCCCAGTTTTTTTCTCTTTTCAATGCCCTTCTGCCTGGTTCAAGGCTCACAGCCCCTTTACCCCTAAGTTAGGTCTCTTTGTCTTTGCATGTCTGCAGAGACCTTCCCCCCCTCCCTCTCTTAACCCCAGGCCTTTTATCTGCTATCTAAACTCCCAGTTTAAGCTCTTGTTTAAATTACCTCTGCACATGGCTCACGGGGGCCCCAATCCTTCTTTGGCTTCTCCTGAGACCTTATCAGCTCCACACATGCCTCCTCCCTTTCCCTGTTGCAAATGCCGTGTCCCTGATATCAGGTCTCTCTGAGGCTCTCTCATTTGTCTCCTGTCTCTCCTCTTGCCCTCCACAGGCTGTGAGTCTCTGTCACTAGGTCTGGCCACCTCTGGGTTCTACCACCTTCCTGTCTGTCTGGGTTTCTCTCTAGGGAACCACGAGGTGGTCTCTCCAAGAATGGCTTTCAATGGCATCTTATCCCAATACCCCAAACACTTTCCCAAACCCTTTTCTTTCCAACTCCATGCCTTGTCCTCATCTCTAAACACCAGAGCTTCCTTCCACAGGCTCAGTTCTGTTATGCCTGGTGTTCGTTTAATGTTGTACCTCCCCCTTCCACCACAATCTGGGATTGTTACCACTGAGATAACCCTCCTTCTACTCAGACCCCATCTCACAGAGAAAACCATGGTCAGGGCATGTCAGGGCTGGTTTTCTCTTCTGCTACCCACTTTCTGCCATGGGGCCATCAGAAGCCATCAGTATGAGGTGACCCTACTTGAGCAGGGAGGTTGGACCATATGACCCACTGTGGTCCCTTCCAGCCTTACCCGTTCTGGGTTTCTTTGCTTCTGTGAGCATGAGGGAACAGATCCATTTCCCCTGTGGGGAAGATGTGGTGAGTGATCTTGTCCTCCCTAGGAGCCACAGAAATTTCAGACAAGAGGTGAACGACTTCCAAAATTTCAGAGAAGTGAGCCACCTGAGGCCACCTGAGCTGCACTTGGACCACACTGGAAATTTTCACCGGTGGTCCAAAACACTTGCCTACTTGCAGCTCTGTCTCTCAACCACTTCTCTAGTCCCAAATGCAGGGCAGGGCCACCAGGGCCTTTATAACAATGATTTTTAAGATAAGCAAAAACATAAATTTGTTACTAGCCTACTTCTGGAAGTGCTTGAAATAAAAATATATTTGAGGTAAACAGCAGGTGAAAAAACATTCAACCCCCAGCAGTACCAGTTTGGCAATGCTCTGGGCAAGCTTGGGAGCAGAGCAGCAGGCTGCACTGGCAGCTGTGCCAATGAGGCACAGCAGAAGAGCTTGTGCAGGCAGATGTTTGGGACTCACAAAAACACCCCTGGCCCCTTCGACCAAATGTGCTTGGTTTGAGACAGCACAGGAGAGCCCAGCGCATCCCAGTCCCACCCTGGTGGTGCAGGCACAGCTCAGCTCGCCGCAGGCAGGACACCCACTGCTCCCTGCCCAGCCCTGGGCTCCGCTTCTGCCCTGCCCCTGCCCACTCAGGGCTTGGAGGCTGGTAGCCCTGCACCAGGCAGTGGAGGAGGAGGGCAGTGCCTGGCATGACGTGTGCGCTGGGTGCGTCCGCGCCAGCGCTGGGCACCAGCTGTGCCTGGGGCTGTGTGTGGGAGAGCGTTCGTATGGCTGCGTCCTCCTGGTGTGGGCAGTCTGGCTGTGTCCTGTGACACACACATGGGGTGAAGGGGGAAGGGAGGATGAATGGAAGATGACTGTAGGAATCTGCAACAGAGAGGATAAAGAAGAAAATCAGCTAGACCTGCTGGGTTGGTTGAAGTTTGTGTTTTGGGCTTGGACAAGGTGTTAAAGCACGTTTCTCATTCCCTTGAGGGATTGAAGAAGTGTCTCCCATACCAGTAAATGGCTTGGCAAATGCATTTGGCAATGCCCTTCACGAAGGGGCAGTGGGAGCTGTCCCTGCCCTGCCTTGTGGCAGCTACTATCACCCACTTTGGGACCCTGCTCTTGCCACGCAGCTCCGAAACCAGCAAGAGATGACTTGCCCCTGGGCGCTGCCATTGTATAAAGGGACCGGAGACAGGTTTCCCAGTCATACAGGTGTTGCACAATTAATTATTCTGGCTTGGCTCTGGATCCCTGGAGCTCAGGGATGCCACACTACATGACTAGAGCAGCACAGGCTCAGCCCAGCTGAGCCTCAGGCTAGTAAATCACTTCTGCTCGCGTCTCTCCCATTCCACTCAAGTGTATGCTCTTTCAAAGGGGGAAGCAGTAGCACCTGCAACCAGGGGGCAGCCATAAACATATTCCAGCTCTCTGTACTGGTGTTTTCCCTCTCCCCCAAGGGACACCCCTATGCTGAGTCCCCAGCCCACAGGAGAAACAGCACCACACTGGGTAAGAGCAAATAAATCCCCTGTGTGGATTCTGGATGCGTGGGCTTCTCCTTTGTATTTGCCTGGTTCAAGGCTAAAACCCATTTGTCTTGACATGCCTTTCTTCTGGAAATTAAAGACCTTGTATTATTCTCCTCACAGTGGTATCATACCCTATAATCAAGCTGCTTCTCCATCTTCTCTCTGAAAGGCTGAACATGCTGAACTCTCAGCTTCTTCCTGCAAAGTGTTATTTGCTTTAGCCCTTGGGTGAATTTCCTAGTGCTGTCTGTGACTTTCAAACATCTTTCAAAAGTGCAAAAACACCTGAAACCCCACAGCCCTGTACTCATTAGGTGCAGATATTCCTGTCTTGTTGATCTGTGGCCATATGAAGTTCCCTCTCCCTCTCCCTCTCCCTCTCCCTCTCCCTCTCCCTCTCCCTTTCCCCTTCTTGTCAGTGAGCTGCTCAGACACTTGTGAAACCTTTTTCCTTGCCATGGCCTTTCCAAAACTGGCTCCTGTGACCAGACACATTGCAGGGCTGTTGAGCACTTGCAATTAGGTGCTGGTGGATTTGGCAGTCCCAGTGGAAGATGGGAATGCAGAGCCTGAGCATCATTATTGTTGGACTAAAAGCACTAAAAGATGTGTCCTATGTTCATCAGACTCCTGAGCAGGGGTCTTTGAACACTATTGCAACTCAAGTTTGTAGCCAGCTTTGATACACACATATCTCTGCTCTCTTTCCTCTTCTGTGATGTGAAAGCAGGCAATAACTCAAGTATAATCCCAGGCAGTGGCCAGGACTCTTACACATGCTAGGGCAGAGCCCAAACATGTCTGAAACCACCTGTAGTGTTGCTCACAGACCAATAGTGCAGAATGCAAGCAGGGGAGCATCCCAGCACCCAAGGCAATCAAGTTTTAGGGGCCAAATTCTCTACTGCTGAAAGCTGAAGATACCTCAGTTTACACACATGGAAGATTTATCCTGGCATTTTTTGTTACCCTAATCAACAATGACCTTGAGGTGTTAGCTTGAAGCCCATCCATTGCAGGATGCATTGTCCCAGAAACAGGATGGAAAGTTGCCTGTTTACCAAGCGGGAAAAACAATAGTGATGAAAGACAGATCAATGACCTGAGTTCAACAGCTCCAGCAGTGGGAAGTAATAAAAACAGCTGCGATCCTTTACCACAGAGGTCCACAAGCTAGTTTAGAGTTTCACGGCCTAGAGTCACCCTGAAGGCACTGTACATTCCAGAAACCTCTCTGAAGCACCTTACGGTAAGTGGTAGCAGAAAGAAAACCATTGGGTTGATGTCAAGGGAGCAGTGCTCCCCCCAGACAGATGAAACTCTGTTTCAGAGAGCAAAAGTTAATTCCTTTCTCAATATGAGGCCTTGGCAAGAGTTATTACTAGCAATTTTCCCTGATTCCCAGGCTTGCTGTGGTCCAACTTAACATAACTCGTCAAATCGTTTAGCCCAAGAAGATGCACCTCCCTTCTGGGACACCACTGGTGTAAAGGATTGCTAAAAGATAGGATATGTGACTTGATCCCTCATTTGATATTTTTATGAAAGATAGGCCTGATCTGAGGGGTACCTTGCCTCTCCAGCATAGGCAGCATCATTTGTATGTGTGTACACACTGCTGAAGACCCCTTTCCACTTCACTGAGACAAGCAAAGAGTTTTGGCCTGTTTCTGAAGGAGCAGGATTAGCTGCTGTGACAAACCCTGGGATTAATATGAGACCCTGCAGTGAAGGGCTGTAGTCCCAGAAGCAGGCCTCCCCACCACCAGTGCAGTTCTGTTTGCTACAACTTTGTCCTCTTTCGTGCCCTGGACATGGATCCTTGTGGGCTGCACAGAGCCCATGGCCCTTGGCTGAAAACCCAGCAGTTATTGCTGGCTCTCTACATGAGCAGAGACTCTGGACAGCTCGTACTTGGAGGCCTGCTGAGCTCAGCCACCTGCCTTGCACCTTGCTGCTGTTTCCACAGGCCATCAGGGATGCCCACTGGAGGAGATGCAGTGTGCTCAGCTTCCTGCTGTGGAGCCACCTGTTACAGCAGTGGGAGAGTGGGAGGCATAGCTCCTGCCTTTCAGGGACCTCAGAAGTGCTGGGATGTCAAAACCGACCTGAGGGAGACTGCTGCCTCCCCTTCCCCTACACACACACCTTTGCTCTCTCAGATGAAGAGCAAGGCAAGAAGTTTCCTCTAGAGGTAAATAGTAGCCTCAACTTCAGACTTCCTGTGATTTCTGTGGGAGCCACGGGGACCAAGTCTTCCTAGCACATTCCTTATGGAAACCTGCCACAAATGACTGGCATGCCTTATTTGTCTTCAGTGGTCCACACTGGGATATCCCACCAGCTTTTCTCTAGCTCTTTTACCCTTCCCCTGTCATCAGTGACTTGATGTGCCAGGGGCAAGAATGGATGAGCAGAATGTCAGCCATGCCAAGCCCCACTCCCTCACTCTGTGCATCATCATTTCTGCCAGCTGAGTGTATTCATCATGGGAAGGGTGGGAGAGCATGTGTGAAGCCAGGGCTGGTGTCTCTTTGTAAGGGTTTTGTAAGGCTGAACAGATGCTCCAGCTGGGTGCCTGCAATAGATTCTCCCCAAGCCACAAGCAGGATGAGTGTAAGAGATCTTATCTTGCTTTTTGGTAATAGGTATCCAGTTTGCTGACTCCAGTTGCCCGACTCATGTCTGATTCAGGTCTCTGGGCTTCCTGCAGGATGTGGTGGGTGCGAAGTGTGAGTGGCAGGCTCAGGAAACAGGGGGTACATCTGAGATCCATCACCTGCACCTCCCATGACAGGCTGGAGGGTTCAATACCCCACCCTGGAGCTGAGGAATGGGTACATCAATGTGTAGTTAACAGGTAAAGCAGGACAGTCTGTCCCCAGAGGATCCAGATTTCCTTCCTGGGAAGCCCCAGACACACACAACAGATCTTCATTGACAGCTTTTGCTGGGAAATGATTTCCCAAGTAAGGTGTGTGGCAAGACATCCTGCTACAGCATGAGCATTTTGGTGCCTTGGCAGTATTTCCCTGCTTCTACCACCCTGCAGACTTGATGTGACAAATTGCCTGTGACAGGAGGATTTGGGGCTGCTGTAGCCTGGGGAGGGGTAATCTCCTCTCTGTGGTTTTTGAGCTCCCTGGCTGACTGCTGCCCTTGCCACCTTCCCATTACTCCTTCTCTAGTCTGCAAGTGAACAAGAGCTGTGGTGGGGATGAGACCCCAGTGTTGGGATTTACTGGGAGATATGGGCTGAAAAGACAATGGAATCCATCACCTCTGCATCCCAGAAGGAGATAGAGACACAACAGCTCTCTGTGGGTGGAGGTGGGAAAGGACCTCCTACTTGACACTTCAGAACACCCAGTGCTTGCCTCCTCCTGGTGCTCCTTTTAGGTCTCATCCTGCTCTGACTGGATGCTGGCAGCTGATGCAGGGCTGGGGGTTTCCTTGCCTAAGGGAAAAAGAGTGTCTGGCCCCAGCAGGAGGTGTGTAGGACTGGAAGCTGCTGCCAGCATTGGCTCCAAAGGCACTGGTGGCTCAAGGGAAAGCACATGTTCCCTTCTGCCAGCTTCTCAGCTTCTTAAAATCCTGACCCCCGCTCCCCACCCTTGCCAGGACAGGCAGAACCTGTGGCTTCTTACCTGGCTGTTCTCAACACCCAGCCCTGCCCTTGGATGTAAGGGGTACAGGGACATCCTGGACTGCCTATCTGGGTGGGATTACCTCTGCCATGTGCTGCTCTCTGCTTCCACAAACCACTTTGATTTGATTTGTGGGCTTCTGAAGATCAAAAACCACCCACCCCTGAAACTGTGAAGCAACTTGGGCTTCCTGTGTCCACACACAGGAAGTGAAGAATGTATTCCCAGACACAAGATTAGCCCTGTTTAAGTGCTCCTAGTTCAGGACTGAAATTCTGAATATCTCCTGGGTCCTAATTTGGAATCTACTTTTGCTGACTCTTCTTGGAGTTTTCTGGGTTTTTGGTGTATAAATCCCCACTATAATTCCTTCTGGGCAGGCCAAGAAAAAGGTCAGGACATTTGTCAACCATTGTAAATTCATGCTTGGGAAGAGAGGGAAAGAAAGTGGCTCTTACCACAATGGCTTTCAAGTTCTCTGCTTTTGTCCTCCCCTGAGACTCCAAGACTTCCTTGAAGACTCCAGAACCAGTTTAAAAGCTATTGCCTCAAACCAGCTCATGTCCCACGCCTGCTGATGTCTGTGAAGGAGCTGCCAGTTAAAGGGCACTATCCCTTTCTTTGGGAGAGGGGCTCTTTTGGTGGATTGGGAGGTGGGTGCCTGCTCGTGTCTCCTCTGACTTTGGCTGTTGCATTGACTGCACAGCCCAGCCCTTCTGTTTACAGCCCTGTTATCTCCACAGCCGCAGGCACTCGTCTCAGGTGGCTTGTCCATGCCAAATCCCTGTTTCTTTATGGAATCTCAGAAATGCCCATTACAATGCAGTTCCTTAATGCTTATTTGCTAAAGGATGATGTTTAATACTTAAACTACCCAGGGGAAAAAAAAGAAAATAGGTCAGTATGGAAATTTCCCCAGGATTCAGGTTGATTTAAAATCAGCTGGAGGAATGAATGTCCCAAAGAGGACAGCAGACTCTGTTCTCACTTGAAGCAAGTGTAGACAAGCTCACTTTGCTTTTGCAGAGGTGGATTTAGGGAGCGTGCAGGTGACTGGTAGTTACAGTCCTTCAACAGCCCTGAAGACACAAGAGGCAGGGCATTCAGTTTGCTCCAAAGTGCTTTTAGAGTTCAGGAGCCCAGTTCTCTTCTCTGAGGGTGAAGGTTAGAAGGAAATCCCCTCCAGAGACCATGAGAGACCCAAGTGTGATTTGGGGCTACAGAATTAGGTCAGGGTACAAAAACTGGGGAAAAAGAGAGACACCACCCCTCCTTTCAGACTTAACCCTCTAATACTTTCTGCTTTTGCATCTCTTGCAAAAGGAAGGAAAAACATGTTACTTGAATTGGAAAATATTGAATATCCATCCTCCTATGGTTTCTATGCTTTAGCCTAAATTTATCAAAAGCTGTTTCATCCCTAGTTGTACTTGTGACAGAGCTAGCACTTCTTTTTCTTCCTAACGTAGCTACTGACAGCCATATGTACTACCTTGGTCTTGGGGTCACTGCATTACCTTATTTGAGCACTTTTGGCCCATACTGGTGAGGCTCCATTCACTTGTTTGTTGTTCTGACTTTCTTTTGCACCTTTTCCACTTGCAATTCACATTTCTTGAGCAAAGGTGATCTGGAATTTTTGTGGCATTGCAGAGAGAGAGACCCTGCTGTGAAAACTGTGGAACAGTTCTAAAACTTCCCTGCTCCTATTGCAAATACCTCACCCCACCTATGGTAGAAACATCTTTGCATCATGCAGATCTGCACCCCTTTAGAGACTGGGGTGGGTTACACCAGTTACGTGTAGCTGTCTCCACCTGGGATAATTGCTTTAGTCTTCCTTTGTAACCCAACAAAGAGACGCTCCTAAAATGATCTCATGGAATACACATCTAAAATTACATCTAGGAGGGTTCTTTTGCTCTTGAAGTGATTGTTTCTGTGCTGAGGAACATCTCCAGCTGTGGTTAGGTTGGTGAGCAGGCACACTTTCCATTCTGGGACATGTTCTCACCTGGTAGGGAAAGTTGTTGTCTGTGCTCCTGACTCACACTTCAGGCTGGTGTAGCTTCACACCACTTCTGTGTCTTCTGACTTCGCAGTCTTTGGACTCTCCTGCTGTGGTGCACAACAGCAGCAGTGTCTCCAAGTCAGGACTGGCTCTGCAGCTCTCAGAAACATGGCTATCTACACAGAGCAGTTTATGAGAGAAGCCCCTGCCAAAATCCTATTTTAGGAGAGCTGTTTGTAATAGCTTTCCATTCAGATGTGTTATTAAAAAGCTTTCTTCTGGAGCAATTGATGCCTTTCCAGTGTGGAGTAGTTATTCTGGAATGCAACCTGTGAGAATGGAAAATGGCATCTCTACAGGAATGTACATGATGTAGATTGTTTATTCCTCTAAATTAGGACAGGCTTTGGGGTGAGAAGGAAACTAGACATGACAAAGAACCTCCAGGGGTACAGGTTGTAGGTCCATGTCCAATATAGCTCTGGGGGATCCATCCCTATGAGATACTTCTGAATTATATAAGACATAAATTCATGTCATGGCACCCTTTTCTTTACTTGGTCCCAATCAGTGGGCTTAATGAAGAGCTATTTTCATGAAAATTAAAATATTATTCCTATTACTATATAGTAATTCAAGTCCAAACCAAATTTACTGGGTTCCAGGCCACTCTTTAGTGTCCCAGGAACATAAATTAAGATTGCAGTTTCACCTTAGGTTTTCTCCACAACCAGGTTAGGAGAACTGTGTGGTCTCTTTTCTGGAGAAATTTCTTCATTTTTCAAACTCAGTTTGGAGGGCTAAGTAGACCCAGACACGAAACAAACACCTGGCTCTGCATATCTGGAGATTCAAGGCAGGATGTTGAAATCTCTGCACTTAACCCTCCAGCTAGAATGGTTTAGAAAGCTTATAAACTTCCTACCCACCCACTTCCTACTCTGACTTGCTAGGTAAGCTATAATTTTTATTTTTAATGAAATCTAATGAACATGTCACCATACTGCTCTGTCAAGTAGATCATGGGAAGGAGATGGTTAGAGGTATCTTCTAAAGGGAGATTTCACAAGGATGAATCCTGCCATGCCTTGACACAGTGACCTCTCCTGGCATAACGGCTTTTGCACCAGGTGACCCTGCCATCAGTTCAATGAGTGACTCATTACAGTTTTGAGTGATTCACGCTTTTCTCCCTATTGGATTGCACCATCCATCCTGGGATGAGTGAATAAATTTGGCTGGGACAAGCTGTGGAAGCCAGCAGTCCAGGTTTATCCATTCACTTACTTAAGGAAAACTCTTGTTACCTTGTTAAACTTGGATTTTAATAGGAAAAATTACATTGCTGGGGGGTGATTCGGGACTCTACAGAAGCCAAGGAGTTTATGAGCCTGAATTCATTTTGTGCCACTATAGCCAGTAGGAAAGCAGTTGAATGGGAGCAGCCAGAATATAGTTCTTCCTTTATAATTTCACCTGTATCTTTCCCCTGGCATGTAGTGATGAGGGACAGAGCCAAGTGGCAAGGTGGAAACACAAACAGCACACTTGGAACCTGGGTGTTAGTTTTGGATCTTGTCTAGAAATAACAGCCCGAGCACACAGTGAATTTATTGTGGCACATTGCATGGTTCTGCTGGAGAGAAAGGAAGGGAATAAGAAAATTACAAATATTACAGAGAAGTGCTCTGTTGGACCAGGATCAAAAGGCATATAATAATGGATAATTCCAAGGTACAGCTGCATTTGTTGGTCCCAGAAGAGAGTGGAAGAAAAGTTCGAGATTTATGGCAGTAGCAAAGCACAACAATGTTGTCTCTGACTTCCCTGCTGAATTGAGTTTTCTTTTCTCTTGGAGTTTCCTCTGGGCAACCAGCAGATTCTATAAACTGGACTGTTACACTGCCTTGATTTTTGACACTCTACAGACTGATAGGAGTAGTTCATTCTAGGTACCTTAATACCTGATATTTTAATCATGCTGTGATTGACAATAGAAATCCCTTGCTTGCACTTCAACAACTCTGGCAAACCACCAGGAAGTGGTGGGAAGCATGAGTATTTTGAAGCAGAGTTTTGGAAGTCTCCTTTCTTTGAGGCTTTGTGCTGTGAAAGAGTTTATTTGGACATCCACACAAGAAAACACTAAAGGCATGGATGTCTTTCCATGTCCACCCAGCTCTAGGAGAGCCCAGCAGCTCTGAGGTGTTGTCTCATTATTCTTAAGTGCTACATCCTGCCTTGTTTATCATCCCACGGATTTATTCTAACCACCAGGATGGGTACAAGCACCCTTTCCACCAGTTACTGGAGGAGATGGGCTTGCTTAGAGATCTATTACTGCTCAAGGACATCTTTAAATGATTTCTGTTTAGATTACGTGTCCCTAAGCCCAGCATATTGGTGTAGCACAGCAACTCCTGTACTGGCACAGAGAAGCTCCAGCACTGGGGCCTTTCAGCCCTTGCCCACAATTTGATTAGTTATTGCTTCTGAAAGGATGTCCTGCTTCTTCTAGCGTTGCATCACTGTCCTTTCCCCAAGCTCCTTCCTAGATAATAACACGGCTGCCTGTTGGGAAAGCAGTTGCAAAAGTCTATTGCTCATTTTAAGTCATTGGATCCTGGGCTGCAGTGATTCACCCTCACAACGCCCCAAGAAGGGAATCTGATATCACTCTCCAATTTTCTGACAGAGAAGATGGGGTGTGGAAAGGTGAAGGATTTGCTTGGGGTCAGGCAGTGAGTCAGGCACAGAGCCAGTGTCGGAGCACCCACCCCAGCTCCTCAGGCTTACCTCTGTCTAGACTTTGATCAGCTTTGATGATGGTCTTATCACCATCTTTTACCATGTTGTGGTTCAATTCTAGCCAGCAACTAAGTACCATGCTCTGCCCCCTGCCCAACCCCTGTGGGAAGACAGTGATAAAAAATGTAAAACTTGTGGGCTGAAATAAGACTAGCTTAATAATTGAAGCTAAATAAAATATACTACTAGTAGTAATAACAATGACAATGAAGAAGAGCAAGATACACAATAAAACTCAAGAAAGGCATGTGATAAACACCACCCACTGAGAGATGCCCAGCCTGTTTCCCAGCAGTCATCAGCTGCTCCTGATCAGGCCAATTCCTCCCAGTTTATGCACTGAGCATGGTGTTCTGTGGCATGGAATGTCCCTTTGGGCAGTCTGGGTCAGCTCTCCCATGCTCCCTCCTGGTGTCTGGTGCACTTGCTCAGTGGCAGAGCACAGGAAACTGATCAGTGTTTGGGGTAGGTAAGCACTGCTAAGCAGCAACTGAAACAACAGTGTGTTATCAACATTGTTCTCATACTGAATCCAAATCACTAGTTAGAAGGAAATTAATTCTTCCATCCAAAACCAAGACATACCATCAACTTTGGAACCTCAACATCTCCCCTCCCTTCACCATTTGTGAGGAAATGCCTGTATCCTCAACTTGTAACAGAGGGCCTGAGATGCCAGAGACAGAAGAAATGTTCCTACCTGCTTGGAGAACATCACAGCCCACCATATTTTTTGCTCCTCACCTTTCTCTCTTTCTGGTCTGATGGCCCTGCCTCACTACCAGGGAGGGAATGGGAATTAGCTTAAATAAATCTCAGTAAAACTACACCACAGAACACAGCATCTACACACTGGTGGACATGTGTTTTAGCTTGGGAACTGCCAAAAGGGTAAAAAACCCAACATGCAGCTCAATTTCTGGCTGTGATAGCTTTGATAAAGCATCAGGATAAAAGGACAGGGCAGAACATAAAGGAGAGAGGAGTGCAGGAGGAATTGAGGAGCCCCCATGGCCCTGGTGATGCACTGCAAGATGATGAGGGGAGATACGGAGAAAAAGTTGAAAATGGGTGTCTTTAGCACTGGTTTGCAAACCCTAGCTGCAGCAAGCATGGATGGAGCACTCACTGTGCTTTGGAGGACCCCATTGATGCTGGCACTCTCAGACTGGGCTTGAGCACAAAATAATGAGGAAAGTTTCCTGCCCCTGTAATTATGTTTGGACTTGAGTGTTTCCCTGTATTTGATTCCTCACACATTATTGCTTTCTTAGCCACATTCCTGCCTGCTTCTCATGTTGGCTTCAGTTTCTGTACAAAATAAAGGCCCATTCACCACTGTACTAAAATGCTCTAGTTTTTCCACATGAAAGTTGATGGTTAAATAAGGGGAAGAGGAAAAGCTGGGCATCTGTGGCTTTGCAGAGAAGGCAGGGGAGCAAATCAAGGAAAGGGGTCCCTTTCAGTCCTGAAAATTCAGCCCTGCTGCTCTGTGTCAAGACCTGGTGAGTCAAGGAGCCCAGGGAATTTTTACTACTCATTTAACAAAAACCAGATGCCACGAGCTGCACATGTCCTGTTAGCAGTCCTCACCTCAGATGGTACGGACTGGGACTGTTTTCATCCAGGCCATCTTGTGGAATAGTCCTAGAGTGATACAGGATGTTACTGACGTTGAAAAGGCGGCAAGGATTGTTTCCTGTGTGGCTTGGCAAGTCTGTGGGCTCCCCACTGAGGTCCTGTGATGGGGACTGGCTCTGCACTGGGGGGTCTCATGTCTTTACAGCTTTCAGGAGGACTGGGCTGCAAAGGCTCTCCCAAAGCTCTGGGAGGGTGAGATAAATTGTAATGACTCAAAGGAGTTTAGACCCAAATGTAGATTTCCATGGAAAGAGGTTTGGTCTTGTTCACAGTGCCAGCTTTAGCCGGGTAACTGCTGGACCTCGGGAGAGCCTCGGACTGAGCTGTGGGGGTTCAAACCCTTCTGCCTCCCAGTTTTGCTGTCAAAGCACCTTCAGACTCTGAATCACCACACATCACTTTGCCATCCTGCAAGAGCTTGGGAGGGAGGGAAATCTGGACTCAGGGTACCACGTTCACACAAATGCTAAGGCACTGCTCAGTCTGTGCATTTAACTGAAGATGGAGAAGGGCAGGTGTGGTCCTGTATTTTAGGTGGTGATGAAAACAGCAGTGGCTTCAGCAGGACACATTTCCTCTTCTTAGGAAGCTCCTGAATCTTTTGCTAGGCTATGCAAGCAATAAGGAAAATGAAAAAACCACCCACGCCGTCTCATGCTGAAAGGCAGGGAAAAAAAGTTGGGCTTGAAGATCGGGTGGAAGGGGTGTGGTTACCCAGGAGGTGTGTCAGGCATCGATGAACTTACTTATAAGCAAAGGCAGCTGTGCTGGAGAGGAAACTTTGCTGAGGCTTTTTCAGCTGCTGCTTGTTCCCTGACACCACTTGAGAATCACCTCTACTGCGATGGGGCGGCAGAAGGACATTCTTGCTACCATTGAGGAGCACCTGAGGATCAGAAACAAATTAGTGCGGCAAGCGCTGGCTGAGTGCTTGGGGACACTGATCCTAGTGGTGAGTGGGGGCTGTAGTGTGGGGATGCTCTCTAACCTGTGGGTTTGGGGGAAATTGTCCTGGTGAAGGAGCTGTGTTGCTGTCAGGGTTTGCACTGGGACTAAGCCCAGCTCTGGTGCAACCTGCTGCAAGGGGTCTAGAGGACAGTCCCTGTGCACAGGAAAAAAAAATCATGCATATTGCTTAAAGATGACTATTGGGATTTCTCTCAAAATATGGGCTCTGAAGAGCTTGTTGGGTGTGTGGGAGCTTCTGTGTATCTGTGAAGTGCAGGGAGCAAAACACTTCTGTGTAAGTAGCAAGTATTTTGCTAGAGATCATGCAAAACTTCCTTTCTGTCTGCCCTGGAATATTTTCTTGGCTCTGAAATATTCCAAGTGTTATCACCTGAGGAAGTGAAAGCTTTTATTATTATTTTTTTTCTGTTTTCCTTCCCCCATGGATCCCATAATGAAGAAGTAGACAAAATTTAAACTGCTGCAGTGTCCTTTCGCTGTCAGCCGCTGATTCCCCTGGGGCTTGTCAGCAGGGCTGCACGCCTGGTGCTTGCTATCAGTGTATTTTTCAGTGGTCAATGGAGAAAAAAACCTCTTCTGCCTGTTTTAGTGCTCAGTTTCCAAAGGGGTGGAATATAAGGGATAAAACTGGATAAGTGTATGTCTAAGTGCCTGCAAATGTTTTGAGCGGACACAATTTGCGTTAAAGTTAAAGGCAGATATGAACAGCTAGGAGAGTTGTGTATGAGCTGTGTGGAGTAAATACTGGCGTAGAAAAACACTGACAGGGATATCTGGCTTAGAGCATCTGCGTCTGAAAATGCAGGACTGCCCAGTTGGCCACGGGTTTGGTGCATATATATCGGGACAGAAATGACTCGGTGTTTGCACAGTGAATATCTGCAGGTACAAGTTCCTCTGAGGTGGTGTAAATCCAGAGCAATCCAGAAGGTTTCAGTGGAGTCACTGTGGGTTTGCAGCTCTTTGTAACAGGTTGACGAACTGCTTGGAGAGAAATCTAAGGGTTGGAATAGTTGAAGGCAAAGGAAAGCTTGATGAAGTTGCTTGTACACCTGGGGAACAACACAAGACTGTCAGAATTTTATGCTTTCATAAATAAGGATTTTTTTCTTTATGATGAAGAGAGGATTTCTGAATCTTCTATGGCAGCTTAGGGGGCTCTGCTAAGACTGTAAAATGCTACCACTTTTAAAAGAAAACAGCTTTGCGTGGTGCAATGGCTTTATTGTCAAAGCGACCCAGCTTTGGTGATTTGGAAACAAGTCCTGTTGATTTTTCCAGGAAGGTTTGTTTGGAATTAAGGTGGGTAGAAGGTGTTAGGAAAGTGATTAACACTTAGAAGACATTCTGTCTATGAACCACTGATGTCGCTGCTGTTAGTCTCAGTGTTGAAACAAAGTAAGTTTTGTAAGGTGGATTAATGCCCCCTGACAGCAAAGCTAATATTCCTGAGAAACAAGATAAGCCTTTAGCCATTTGGGTCTGAGCTTTCAGAATGCCTCATGATCCATTAGTCTATCCTCTGACTGTAACACTTAGCACAACAGTGACTTCTTTTCCTTAAACCTTGCCTCTTCAAGCAGAGAGGAATTGGGATCTGTTCCTGAATGAGGAACTTGAGGAAGGGTTCGGTCCAAAATTATAAGCAGCCTCCAAAATGAGAGTGGTAATAGGCAGCCATCAGCCAGGCTGGATGCTGCATTGGCAGAAATGGGCAGAACATGCCTTGTCCTCAGGGGCATCAAACCTGCTCTGTTTTAGTGTGTGTATGTCTAAATTTACAGGCTGAGCCTTCACCGTGTTCAGGAGCTCCAGAACTGGTTTTAGAGACACACTCAACTCCATCTTGTAAGACTTGCAAACTTGCTGAGCATCTCCTGCAGCAGCTCTGCAGAGGACGGGGTGCTGTGGGCATTCTGTGTCCCTGGGGGAGAAGGTGGGGTGGGCTTGTGGGAGTAAAGGGAAAGTCCCAAACTCAGTGAATGCTCTTGCATGGCTAGAAGTCCAGTGAGAAGGAAATGGGTTCCAGGACTGCAAACTTGCAATATCCAAGCCAGTCAATCCCTTTCCAACTTTGTACTGTCTCAGTCAATTTGTCTTAATGAAGGGAAACATGCAGTTTTTTTCTTTGTTACCACCCTGAGCCCTTTTCATCTTTTTATTATATTACCTACATGAAATAGAAAGAGTCTTGAAGGTGAATTCCTTCCCCTTTCCATTGGCCTCAACAATTGCTTGAATTGGACTTCTTCAAAATTGTCACTTTGTACCTTGCAAAAGTACCTGCTGCCTACCCTGCCAGCATGTTGAGCTGTGTGTGTGTGCATTTAGATGCATTGTACCCCAGTAAATATCTGTTTTGGGCTTCACAGTAAAATGCCTGAGGAAAGACCTGAATCGGTGAAATTTTCCTCATTGGATATGGAGTTGGCTTAAGAATTCTTTCAGGGATGTATTTAAGATTTTATATTGCTCACACTGAAATCAACTTCCTGAGCCCCAAGGGAGGGAGACTGTTTAAAGTTTGCAGCTTACTTTAAATTTCACTGTGTAAAGTAAAACTTGTCCCAGTGTGGATATTGGCACCGCTTCAGCTTCTTGCCCCCTCCCTTTCACTTGCACAATGACTGCAGCTCTCTCAAACTCTTCTAGACCAAAGCTATTGCAGATCCTTGCATAGTCTTGTTGCCTGTAAGAATAAACCTAGTGCTTGATTTTATTTTTCTCATTTTTTAAAAGAGATTGTGAAGGTAGAATCATCGAGTAGTTTGAGCTGGAAAGGACTCTTAGATTAGTGCCTCTTTTTTGTAAAGATAAGAAAAATAATCCATCTAAGGCAGCTGAACCCTGAAGAACGCCAAGGCGGGTTGCTGTCTACTTGTAATCTACTTTTGCCGTGCAGAGCACCTTGCACAACTTTTATTTAGTTTGTGGGTGGTGTCTATATTGTTGCAAAAATAGTAATGCTAATTCTACATACATTTCCTTTGATACTTAAATTGATGTTTCCCCTCTTAAAAATTCAGTTTCTGAGTGGCATTTTAGGGTTGAACTTCATACCTATGTTGGAAGCACCGCTTGCTGGCAGTCGTTAAGCACTACAAACACTGAAGGCATTTTCCCAGTCCCCTGCTGTTTGTGTTATTACTGTAGCAACCCACTAAAGCCAGATTTCCATGGTGGGTCTCCCTGCCTCTCTTAAGGCTGGGTCTGTTTGCCTTGCTCTGCTAGCTGTAAATACCAAAGCTGGTTCTGTTTGTCTTTTACATTTGCAGGAGAAGTAATGTACAGATTATGACTGATTTCCAAGTGGGACTCACTGTGAATCACTGCTGTACAGGCACAAAGAAGGAACAAAACAATTCCTAATTGCTTTTCAGTGGGTGCTGCCTTGACTTTGTGGCTAGGTGGTAGCTTTTTGGGGTATGACTGTGCTGTAGACCACAGAAACAAAAACAGCAAAGTGGTTTGGATGACCAAAGCAAGATGAGCTTCACCTGAGGGATCACCACAGCAAGAGGAGCCACACTTAGGTGCTGGCAACTTAAAGCTGCTGCTCATCCCACAGCTGTCTGGTGCAGCACAGTAGTTCCCACAGTTGCTGCTTGATTTGGGGTGGTTTGCTTAAATCCAGCTTGCCACACTTGGAAAATGTAATTTTAAATTATTTTTTTTTTTTTTTAATTTTTAAAGGAAGTTCTTTTCTTTGTAAATGCTTTGCTAGGCTGTAAAAGAGAGTGGAAATTCTTGATGTAAGCATGTTGAGAGCTGCTGATTCTTCCTTGTAAAAGGTCTGTGCTGCTGGGTATGGGAACACGGGAAGTGGCAGCTGCTTTCCCTCAGCCCTTCTACCAGAAGAGGTTGAAGCTCTTCACTAACTGTCCAAAACTGTCCCTTCTTGCTGTCTCCCTCCAGGAGCAGGACATTTCTCCTTCCTACAAACAGGACAGTTCAGGCACCAAGACTTTCCCTTGGTGGGAAGGCAGCTTTTCCCCAGGAGTGCCCAAACTTGTGACCAAATCCCCGCCAGACATACTGGTCCTTCTAATGGCTAAAACCTCTTGTTCTGAACAATAGTAGGGACATCAGAATAGGTGTTTTTCATTCTGTGTATGTGTCAACAACCTAAACCAGTGAATTTCCTCCCTAATGCCCAACTCCTCTTGAAGCTGAACTTAAAGCTTGAGCTGAGGGAGGCTCGTGTCTCCAGCTTTGTGCAATGTCTTTTGTAGCATGTGCTGTATGTGGGGCACAGTTTTGCTTGGAATTTCTCATCTCTCCGGCCCCGCAGCCCTGCCTTGGCTCTGGTTCAGTGGGTGGTGTGTAAAGAGCTGTAACATAACAGACCATCTGCTGCTGCCCTTCCTGCAGGGCTGCTTCTGCACAAGCTGCCTCCACCTGTGCTGGACAGAAAACAGGGTATGGGGTCTAGGTTTCTCCTTGCTTTGCAAATTGAGTATGATGATCAGCCTGGGTTTTGAGAGATGCTTTGATGAAAAACATAAAGGATAGTGCTTCTTGTATTGTCCTTTTGGCAAGTGGAGTGTGAGCTGTGGAGTTCAAGATCTCTGCATGCTGCTCTTGCTCCCTGCCTTCTCCCCATGAAGAGTGGTACCCTCTGTGTGTCCAAAACGTAAAATCATCCATCAGTCTCTCTGAGTCTCCTCCTTCAAAGCAGATCCATGGTTTGACTGCCCTCCTGGCATCTTCCCCATTGAGGGATGACCAGTTTTTCTCATCCACCAGGGTGATTAGGGTAGATTTACAGCAAGCTTCTTGCCTAATCCCTGGTTTATTTGCTGGCAGAAGAGTTGTAATTGAGGTAATTGCACTCCTCCTCATCTATGCCAGCAAAACTTTCCCATCTACATTTAGAGACCAGGCTGTCCAAGAGTAAATGCACTCAGGCCTTTTTGGTTGCACATGAAGGTGTAAAAAAGCCCTAGCAAAGAAAAGAGGAGACAAAAACGAAAGAAACCTGGCTCTTGTGCAGAGGAGCTCTGAGCACCACCTTCCTTCTGAGCTCACATTTGAAGCTGTTTTCCACAAGGTCTGCCTAAATAGGCTGCCTTCGGAATCCTGGTTTCTTCAAGAGCTATTGCCACTTTTTTAACCTCATGGTTCTTTTCTACCTGGCTACTGGACTTTCATGTGTTCAGACATTGAGACAGGGTGTTTTTATCTTGAGTGACAAAGCCAGCTGCTCAGTTTCCAAACATGCAGTGGACACAGGGAGCTCAGGGTTACCTGGGTGTGACATATCCCCTGCAATGTGCTACCTTTTCCTGCTACTTGCTGCTGCTTCTGGCTGGTGCCTCCTTTGTACAGGGGGAGTTCTTCTCCCCTCTGGAGTGTGTCAGCCTCACTGCTCTTGAACCCATAGCTGCAGAACAAGGATTTAGTTTTTTTTTTTCCCACAATTCAAGAAGCTGAATCACCCCATGAGCAGTGAGAAGCCTCCCTGTTAGATTTGCTAGAGTCAGTAACATGAAATTACGGAGCAGGCTTCCATTAACCTGGTTAATGGGTGCATTGACCTCAATTCCTTGGAGAGTAGGTTTAATACATTGGAGTGATGCTTTATTGCGAGCATTTTATTAGCACTTTAAAACCACTTTTGGACTTGGCTAGTGAATCATGGGTGTATAACTGTTGACTGCTGCACCTACAGCCATGGGAGGTGCTAACCTGGGTTTCTGTTGGCTGGATATTCTTCCAGAAGTATTTTTTACACAACAACAAAACCAAAATACAACCCCCCCCACAAAATCAAAGCCAAACAAATCAGAAAGCAAAACAAAAACCCAACAAATGCAAATGAAAAACAAAACCACAAAACAATATGGTGTGGGAGGCAGGTTATTAAAATCAAAGGAATGGGGTGTCATCTCCCCCTTAGGTGTGCACCACTGTCCCTGACCACAGCGGTACAATATTGCTTAAGAACTCTTAAATACATTGCATGGACTTAAAAGACTGAGGAAAATGTCAAATTACTTTTATTTGACCTTCCTTACCTTTAAACCCAAGTTAGACATGCCTGAAAAGTTCTCTCTGAGCAGTAGACAAAAAAACCTAAAAAATGAAAGCTGAGGTTCTCTGGTCTCATCTGACCTGGGAAAAGGAATTGGAAGGAAAACTAGCAAAGAGCAGAAGTGAAAGTGGTGTAATTAAAATTTTTTGTATTAGCTACTACCCCAACAAAACTGTGTAGTGCCAAGGTACTTGCCACAAAAGCCTGGGTGAGCACAACTTGAACTAGTTCCTTAAAGTCAAATGCCATGGAGGGATGTAATGCATGACACTGTATTTTTGTGTTTAGTGGACTCCACTGGTGCAGGATGGAATTGATCACATGCATATCAAAGTTCAAACCTGTCCCTAAGTACCACTACACTCCTTTTATCTGCTGAGGGTTAAGTTTTCTACTGTTACGCTGAATTAAGCCCAGTAGTGCTCTCGGCTCATCTGATAAACAGTTGTAATGGTCCCGTGGAGTGGCTTCAGGGTGTTTTTGCATGGCCCATAGACTCCCTTCTGAGGAAAAGCTGGAGAGCTACTGCCAGGTGTAGGATGGAGGCGAGGAGGATGGGGAATGACCTCTTGAGATAACCTCTTTAGGAATGGCAGACCTGGCATTCCTCCAGCTTGAGGGAAGACCTTTGTGGGTGATCAGGGAGGTGGGAAAACTTCACTCTGCGGTTTCTGCAACAGAAAGGTATGTGGATAACAAGCCAACCACCATCCACCTGCAGAACTGCCAGTTCTTACAGAGTGAATAACACAAATACTTTCATCACTAGGGATCACCTGGGGTCAACTCCACCAAACTCAGGTTTTGTGGGCTTGTCCCCTTCTTGGTCAGACTGATGTGCTGTGTGGCCTTTGAGAGGCAAACACCACAGCCATGTACTCTCTGAAATTTCTGCAAAGCTTGGTTGGGCTTTTTTGGGGAAAGGGAGAAACAGGATTTGCCCTGGTCATTAGCCTGTCCTTATTTGCTCAGTTGGAGCTGTGCTTCCCTTGGTGGTTTGGGCTTAGCTGTTTCTGTCTGCTGTCAATAAATAATTAATCTTTTCTGCTTTTGTCTTGGAGTCTCCTCTGCCATGGTTTTCCAGCTTGGTGAGGACATTGTAGGGGCTGTTCTGACTGTAACCAGTAGAGAGCAGTGCTGGTCATCCCTCCATCACAGGTTCCTTTATTCTTTCTTACACAAGGCCCTTGTGTTGGGTACCTGTTTCCTTGTCCAGAGGCATCTGTGTACAGTGTCCACCTCATGAATCAGCCTGCAGCCTACCTGGCTGCTCCTTTCCAAGCAAGCTGAATGCAGGTTTTCATTTGTTAGCAATTCTTCAGTCAACAAGGGCACGGGAGGTGATGAGTTACATGTGCTTTGTCCTTGCCTCTGATTTGGGTTGTGTGTTGCTCAATGGGCATGTCCAGTGTTGGCTGAAGAAACGATGACAGCAGGCCTGGCCACCTCGGTGCCTATTTGGTGGCTTATCCTTATTAGGAGTTGATACCTGTTGATACTCTGTGGCAATCGAGTAATTATGGGATGATGGAGTTCATGGAAGCAGAAAGTCTTTGTGGGGGTGTAGTTATGGGTATGTGGTCAGAAGAAATAAGTCAAGCCTTGATCCCTAGATTTGAGCATCTCATGAGCACGCTGTCCTAGTTTAAGGATCCTCTGAGTACTTGCCAGTGTGGTAATTCCAAGTGATCATATACCAAGGGTCAGTTCAGGTGGAGCCAGTGGCAGATGCAAACATACAGATGATCAGGTTTAGAGTTCTCTAAATTACATGTTGGATAGTGGAAAGACTTGCCAAGATAGAAAGCCTGCAGCTGGATGACTGAGGAACTGAATTGCCAGGGGAAACTGGTTTGAATTGTTAAGGGGGAGCATAGGAACGAGGGCTTTTGGGTGCAGTTGGGAAGATAAGGATTATCCCTGGATATGTTGAGCAAACATCTTTTAGCTAGACCTCCCTTAGCTACTAGAAAACAGTTTTATCACCCAAAGCAAACAGCTTTTGTCAGCCAGTGTGTTTGGTTTGGTGTACCCCTGATCTTGGACAGAAGGCCAAGACTGGCTGTGCTGGTGGAGTCTCTTGAATGTGGACTTGATGGAGACTGAAAAGAGAATACCATGAATCTCGGGCTGAATGTGGCCTTCCTCAGCCATGACTGTATTTCCAGACGTTGACAGAATTGTTCCCTACTAATCTATGTGCTACTGGGTCAAACAATTATTAGCCTTTTTAACAAAAGTACCCAGATCCTTCATTAGAATAGTTGTACTGTAAATATCTCAGACTAGGATGATATCTGGTTCATCCTTCTCACCTACCATCTTAAAATTAGATGTTTGAACAAAAAATTCTGGAGTCCTATAGATCCATCTTGCTTTTAATTTTTGCCCTGTTTTCGGTGCATCCTGCCAGCAGATAGATTTGTCTGTGCTCTTTCTTCCTCCCTCCTATCTCTAGAGAAAATGTGCAGATACTTTGACCCAAGATAGAAGCTATGAAGGCTTTGAGTTGAGAGTGTACTATGATGGCCCATGATGGTGTAAGGGGAGCAATTGCAGGCATAGGTCTGCAACTGGCCCTGATGTGAAGCAGAGAGAGTAATTCAAATCTCTTTTTCTCCTCCTAGCTCTTTGGCTGTGGCTCAGTTGCACAGATCATTCTCAGCAGAGGGACTCATGGAGGTTTCCTGACTGTCAACCTGGCCTTTGGCTTCGCTGTCACGCTCGGCATTTTGATCGCAGGGCAAGTGTCAGGTACGTGTGGCTCCCTGTAGGCTCAGTTTCACTAGTGTCAATTGTTGTGTAGGCTTGCCTTTCCTGTATGGCACTGGTATGGAAGCTAGTGCCCCTTGGCACAACTCTGGGACCTAAACTCTGCTTGTAAAGGTACACTAACCACCAACCTCTCTGCAGGTGGACACCTGAACCCAGCTGTCACTTTTGCCATGTGCTTATTGGCCCGGGAGCCCTGGATCAAGCTACCAATTTATGCCCTTGCACAAACCCTGGGAGCTTTCCTTGGAGCTGGCATAGTCTTTGGGCTGTACTATGGTAAGTGTGAAAACCTCATGTCTTTTTGGAGGTGAGACTACCATGTTTGTGACTCACTGCAGGGAGGGAGACTTCCACATCAGAGAGGAACACTTTCCTGCAGTGCAGAGGTCCAAGAAACCTCCCTTAATTGTGTTTCTGGGATGGCTTTCCCATTGTCATGATGATGGGTTCAACCCTCCTCAAAGCAATCTGAAGACCAGCCAGCATTGTTAAAATGCAAGACTTGGCCCTTGAGTAATGAACGCTGGACCTCTGGATGGCTTTTGATGGATACCCTTTTGTATCTACTGGTCTTCCAGAAAAGTCAGTGAAACACTAGCTGTGATGGAGGTTTTATATCTGTTTGCTGTTCCAGAACCATTTTCTCATTCTTGGCTTAAAACAAATGTAAGTCTTCACTGTGATGTGAAATGTACTTCACTGTAATGCTCTAAAGACAACCTTGAGAGTTGTAACTAAGAAAAGTGAATGAACAGCCCTGTTTGCTGATCCATATCACTCTGTCATGTCTTCACACCAAGACTGATACCACAGGGGTTTGATTACCTTTGTGAGAGAGAGGGAGTTGCCTTATTGTTTGCTTTTTGACTCTCTTTCTTGATGCTTGGCAAATAATTGTTAGGAACAGGGACTAATGCCATCTGCCTCTGAGCCTGGCTGGTAAAAAAGCTGTGGTGGACGATGCCCTAACTTTTCCAAATGAGTGTTTGCTCTACAGAAAATGATTTTAATTTTTTCCTCCTTCACTACCTCTAGATGCTATCTGGGCTTTTAACAATAACCAGCTCAGTGTTACAGGAGTGAATGCCACCGCTGGTATTTTTGCCACCTACCCATCTGAGCATCTGAATGTTGTGAATGGCTTCTTTGATCAGGTAAGAGGGTGCTGGGAGGATGAAAGTGCATTTGAAGAGGAATCTTTTGGGTGGTTATGGGACTTATCTTTAGTTAGAAAATGAATTGCAATTTAAAGATATCCAGAAAGGTTTTACCTTGACACAGGTGTCTCACTAGCCCATAGGAAGAGTAGGGCCAGAGAGGACCTTACAGCCAGAAGGTGTGTGCCAAGACATTAATGAGTGGTACAACACTGGTCAGGACACCAGAGAAAAGAATGCCATTTGCTCATAGTCCCTGGAGAGCCATAGTGTGAGGAATGGAAACTCTTCCTCACTCTCACTCTACTACTGTGGTTGTGGTACAATCCAGAGCTGGGTATGGGGTGGCGGTTGCTGTTGAATGTGACTGTCTCCTAAAGTTGCTATCGGCCACAAAAGGGACAACTTCTACCCATCTATGGCATGTGGGAAGGAGGTTTAGGAAGATGTTTTCAGCTTTTATGACTGCCTAAACAGCTATTCATAACTCTTCTGGAGTAGGGAAAAAGGTGTGATCTTGATTAAGATCTACAATTAATCTCTTGATTGAGATTGATTATGGCTGCCATAATCTCAAGAGAGGAGCATACTCCACTCTTTTATTACCATGCCTGCTGTGGTCTAATAGTGTTCATGGGATGACTTGGTGCACCTCTTCCTTTTAAGAGAATCACATCCCAGAGAAGTTAAATAACTTGGTTAGAAGACTAATCTGGATTAAATTCTTGTTTTCCTTCCCCATCTCTCTCCAGTTCATTGGCACTGCCTCCCTGATTGTTTGTGTCTTGGCTATTGTTGATCCCTACAACAACCCCGTCCCCACTGGGCTGGAGGCTTTCACAGTTGGCTTTGTCGTCCTCGTTATTGGAACCTCCATGGGCTTCAACTCTGGCTATGCTGTCAACCCTGCCAGGGACTTTGGGCCTCGTCTCTTCACAGCCATTGCTGGCTGGGGCACTGCAGTGTTCCAGTAAGTGCTAGATGATGAAAACCTTGTGCATCAAGGGGAAATGGATGATGAGTCCAAAGAGATGGTAGTGCTGGCACTATAAAGAGTCTTGGCAGCCATGAGGTCTCTTTGGATTGTCTAAATGCTGCTAAAAGGCACTGCTTTTCAACTTCTTAAGAAATCATGGAAGCTGGGGAGCTTCCAGTGGTGAGACCAAAGGACATTGCTATCAAAGAGGAAATCTAGGAACATCCATGAGAATTTCAGTTGCACCTTGAGCATGAGGACATCATGATTTTTTAATGGCAAAAAATGAGAAGTGTTTGCTGGTTTTGGAGACAATTAAGAGAGCCATGTTATCAAGCATTGCAAGCAAGTGGGAGGGAATTGAAGGTGCCTAGTGTAGGCATAACAAATGCTTCTCTCCTTTCTTGGTGGAGAGACTTGTTAGTCCTGAAAGTAGCTGTGTTTGTGTGTGTGTGGCAACATCTGGAAGCTCTGCAGATGTGCAGGTGCTATTGTGTTGTGCAAGTGGGTGGTGATGGCTGCAGAGGGTCAGATCTTGCATTGCTCCAGATCCAAGTGAAAATATCCTAATGCTTCTTACCTTGGTAAGGTACAAGGTAAGGAGTTCTTACCTTGTGCACTTTCTTTTTTGTTTTCCAGGGTTGGTAAGCCATCCCACTGGTGGTGGGTTCCAGTTGTTGCTCCTTTCCTTGGGGCAGTTGCAGGAGTGATTGTCTATCAGCTGACAATTGGATGTCATGATGAGCCTTCTCCACCTGCCTCTGAGCAGGAAACAGTCAAGCTGGCTAATGTGAAGCACAAGGAGAGGGTCTGAGGAAGCTGCCACACAGATCTGGCAGGTATTCATTACTCAGGACTGCAGCTGGCAAAAAGGAGACATTAAGAAGAGCTTCAAGAACAACAGGAAGAGTTTTTTACCTGTCTTGAGATACTCTAGTAATTTTTTTGTTTTGTTTTGTATATCCCTGACATATTTGCTTTTGACATTTCCCTGTGAGCCCTCCTCCAAATTCAGTATCATGTAATCTTTTCCTAATAGAAGGGGATTGAAGACTGTAGGAGTCAGGAGAGAAGTGGGAATTGCAGTCCAACATAAATCAGGTGTTCAGGAATTTGAAGCTCTTTTGAGCTATGTTGCTGACATTGCCTGTGACCTTGGTAAGCTGCTTCCCTTCAAACCTGTGTTCCAATCTGTAGAATGGGGATCATGCAAAACAAATTGTTTTGCTGGCATGGATTGGAAACTCCTACATCCTGGAGGAAATTTGCCTGTGATTCTGTGGATCAAATTCTGCTTGATGTTGCTCTAAAGTCAGTACTTTCACACCAGGAATTAACTAGTCTAGAGGAGTATTAGCCAAACTTTTATATCTCTTATGAATTCCTAGATATTGTATCAGTCAACTGATCCACAATGTCAGTGCAGCGAGTAACACTTCATTGGATTTTCATTTAATTTTAAGACTAAATGTTTACAAAGAAGTGCACCCTGGTGTTCTAATCAAAATTTTTAGTATTGCCAAGTCCTAGAAGATCGCATCTAGGAAGTCCTTATTCTAACCAAGGCTAACTTAGACAGAAAGCTTGGCTCCCAGAAGCAGACTTTCTAATTAATCAGCTTTGTATATAAACTGCAAGCAGCTAATAGCCAAGATCCACTGGAAACATAGTGTTGCTTGAGTTGTGTGTGTTCATGTAAATTTTACAAAGGTGTTGTTGGGTTGGTTTTTTGTTTTGTTTTAGTAGATTTATCTATAAATATACACCTTAAAGCTGTTACAAAATACCAAGGTTGGGATGAGTTCATTTAGAGATGTATGGGAACTGCCGATTCTCTGTCAGCTTTGAGATAATTTTGGGTTTTCCTGGGATGGTCTTGGATTACGGCATTGTGGTTTTTGGAGCGCCTCCTTTTCTACCTTGCAGAATAACTGGGATATCCCTGGTGCTCATGGTTGAGGGACTGAGGTCAGGCACCTCCTGTACTAGCAGTACTGGCATCTCAGGGGATCTCTGGCTCTCCCAATGCCATAATATTATAAAGTATTTGAAAAAAAATATTGTTGTGAAAGAATTTGTAAGTCCCATGCATTAGAGAAACTTGTTAAAAGCCTATTTCTTTAATGCATAAATTAATTGAAAAATGTATCTTTGTACACATTTCCAGTCACTAAAAGGATGTATTCTTTTTTTTTTCATTTTTAAAAAAATAAAATGTCAATACCCATGCTTTGAAATGCTAGTGTTGGTTGTATTTTTAAGCAGCTGTCAGCAAACTTCACCATGAAAAGGAAGTCATCTATAGCAATAGCTTCCTCAAGCCCTTTTCCTCTTCAGCCTGGGCGAAGGGGAATTAACCCTTTCAGGCAGTACCTCTACATGCTCCATTTGTGTTTTATTCCTTTCCCTTTTGGGGTGTGATTTTGAGGCATGTGGAGGAGAAGGAGTAGCTGTGTTCAGTATAGTGACCAAGGTATGGGCTGGGCGTGAGATTGTCCTGCTGTCAGGCAACTTACTCAAGGCAAAAGAACAGCTGGTTAAGTATTTGTCCTTCACCCATTGTAAAATTTAAGTTCCCTTTCTGTTCTTAACATAGTTCTGAATGTGAAATCCTACTCTGCCTTCATCTACTGTCCAGCCCCATCTAGCATATTACGAGTCAGATTTTTTTTCTGTAGCTATGCCAGGCAAGGAAAAGTACAACAGACCTGAACACAGTGCTCACAGAATTAGACAAGCAACTTACCTATAAATAAAATTCTTGTTTTTCTTTGGCTGGTGTGTGTACTGCTGTATTTTTCCTGTATTAATTATGCTGCCTTAAAATAACTCCTCACTTCCCACATGGTGCCATACTGAGGAATTCAGTGAGGTCTGGATGAATGTGGTTTCCTGCAATTCACCAGCTAGGAATCAAATGGCTTTTGGAAAGAAATTTCCCAGGTTTGTTTGATTTGCTCTCTATGTGTGGACAGCACATTGTTTTTTGGTTTTTTTTAAATTTCTAACATGAAAGTTTATCCCTCCAACTCTGTGCAGCAGCCTTGTATATTACTTTGTTCAACTAACTTAGCTGCAGAATTCAATTCTCATTTCCCTTCATGACTGTCTCTTATTCTACTCTTCCACCACTTTGTATCTCAAACTGTCTTGATTGATACATGAAAATTCTTGCTGCAGATCTTAAGACTTTTGATTCATGGTGTAGTGTGGGTTCTGGATTTTTTTGGTCTTTTTCCCTTTCTCTGTTTGTTTGTGGTTTTTGTTGTTGTCACATTACTAACCAGATTACTCTTGCTTTTGCCTGGAATGTAGCAATCAGCTTTCACTATATCAGTGCCTTACTCATGCCTCAATGTGTGTTATTACCATTTATTAAAATGGCAATAAAATGTCATATCAGTTTCAGGCTGAATTTTCTTTCTTAACCACCGTGTTAAGCTTTGGTTTTTCTGTTGGAGAACCACCAAGCACTGCTGGGTAGATCCATCAACATGAGAGAAGGGGCATGCACTGCCTGCCATCAGTGGATGGGGAGCTATGGAGAGCATAGCCCCCAGAGGGGTCTGGTCCATAGGAGACACGATTCTGTCTCTGCTCTTTGACAGCCATGTAAGGAGGGCAGTTTGATACACCAGATTTCAAAAGGTCCAGAAGTGTTATTAAACTGTGGCGAGGGAAAGGTGTTTTCCCTGGCAGCAGCTACCCTTAAATTGCTGAGAGTTGTGGTTCTGCTTGTTTTCAATTTAGCTGCCTTAAGAGACTTTGAGTGTTATTCACCTGGCAGACACATGCAAATCCAAACTTTTTTTTTTTCCCATCCATCCCTAAATTTCAAAGGCAATGCATCACACTGTAGTGCCTTACTGGAGAGGTAAGGCTCATCTGGCCAAATATAGTGATCTGGGTTTTAGGTCAGATGAACTCCAGCTGTCAAGCTGTTGAAATATGCTTTGTAGGAAGAAATAAATCTACAATTTAAACTATTCATGCTTGACAGGGAGAGTAATTTGTTGTTGGAACAAAATGCTAAAAGGTGTTGTAGATTCTCTATTGTGTGAGGTTTTCAAATTAAGACTGGCTGCCTTGCAAAAAAGTTATTTCAGTTAAACTGCAAACTGCAAGTCTCACTTGCAGGAGGAAATTCCCACACTTCTCCATTGCAGGAGGTCAAGTTAACAGGATTTGTCCCTTCTCACCTTAAAACCTATGAGATTTTAAATGCAATATGAAAGTGGCCATGTATTCAATCCCTCTAGGTTCATGTCTAAGATTATTGCTGCAGGTCCTTTGACATTTTTGGTACATCTTGGGAAGCTTTTCCAGGTCTATTTGCTCTATTCCATCTATAGAATGGCAGCAGAAGTGCTGACTTCTTCCAAACCCTGCTCTGTTTCCCCATGTGGGGGCATGAATCAAAGGCTGCTTGGCACTGCAGTGTGGATGGGAGAATGGCAGCCTCACTTTCTGCAGCCCTTCCATCTCAAACGGAGTTTCAGCTCTCCATTTGGCAGTGGTGGGTGCTGGGGATGTAGGAGCTGGCTGCATTTGCTGAACACCTCCAGGCAGGTCTGGTGGGGCTGTACCAGGGCAGGTTTCAACATGTACCCAAAGCAGATGAGCATTGACGCATTATCTGCTTGCTGTCTTCCCTTCTCCCCACCACCTACACCTTGGTGAAGAAGAGAAATAAATAAATGAGAGGAAGACAACAAGGAGAATGTGCTCCCAGGCTAAAGATTTCTGACCAGTATACACCTCTGAAAATATAAGAAATATGCTGTCTAAGATGGTGGTTTTGTTGGTTGCGGGATCACCAATTGCCTTATCCCTTTTCAGGGAATTTGCCCAGTTTCTGTTTACCAGATCTCCTGCTCTCCCTCTTCCCCAGGATATCCACTTGTATCCTATAAATTCCGCTGCTGGCCAGGAACCAGCTGAATGAAACCTTCTAGGATCAGAGAAACTTTCTCTAAAATGTCCATCGCTCCTCTACACTTCACCTCAAATGAAAGTGTGTTTGACTCCTTTTTCTTGCTTCCATAAAAATCTTCCAATTAAAGCACTGACACAGCTCATTTGTGCCTCAGTCCATGGGTCTGGCCCAGACAAACTGTCTCCCAGGACCTGCATGGCTGTGTGACACCTGGTTTCACAGCTGGTGACATAACAGGGAGCAGGCTCCTTTTGAATGAAGGTAACCACCCTGGCCCAAGGGCCTGGACTTTGGGATGAGCCCTTCCTCCTGCCTCCAGGACAGCTAAAAATAGCTGCTGCCTTGCTTGCCCAGCAGCCAGTGCCATGCATTCCCACAACAGTTGCTTGGATATTGGGATATGACTTGGTCTCCCTCATGTGTTACTCTGGTGAGGGCCAAAAATCTGTAATCCGGGTATAAGATGTGAGAGTCAAGTATTACTCATTGGACATCAGACTTTCCAATTCATTAGAACTCCAGTGCTCCAATTTAACCGCCTTCAGGAGGGAAAAGATGTCCCTGAGTCCTGTAACATTCATCACATAGAGCGTGGATGCAATGTCCAAGAACAGGGTGGGATAGAGAGATAGTTGGGGCTCTGGTCAGGTCTTGTCCTGAAACCCCTTTTGCTCCTTGGAAAGTACTGTGTATAGAGTAGCTATACATTTGTGGACAAGATTGACTCTCATCTAATTTGGGACATTCAGTGTTTACCCACTTCCCAGTGTCTGGAACACCACCAGCTCTTTAAATTCAGCACTCTGTCCCTGGTGGAAACACAAGATAAGAGAATGTCCTTTATCTCTGAGCAACAGGGCCAGAAAGTGACACATTTCCAGAGCTCTCTCTGTGTCTGTTGCCTTCACAGTCTATGCACTCCACGTGCTGAGCAGACATCAGACGCTGCAGCCCAGCCCTGTGCTACCCTGATGAACAGCTGGGCTTAAGAAACGTGCCACAGGAATGAATGTTCCTGATAGTGGGATGATAATTGTCCTTCCAGACAGAGGAGAGAGATGCTGGTGTCTCCAGACTCCAGACAAGAATGGTGGAACACTGAGAAGATTTTTGTGTTGTCTCGAGAGACCTGACAGTGTTTGTAAGACCCATCCGAGTGTTTGAAAACCCATCAGAGGAGGCAGGTGCAGAAGGTATTTGAGCTCTGCAGCATGAGACAAGCACAGTGCAAGGGGGACAAAAAGCAGCTGAGAGAAGTCTGGGAGCCCATGACTCTGCTCTGACTGGCAAGTGACAGCAGGAACTTCCCCTGAGTCCATCTGGAAAGGGGAACTGAATTTTTCATTGACTGTGCTGACTGTGGGCTCAACTCAGATGCCTAGGTGCAAGGGTCAGGAACCATTTGAGATGCCCTGGGTCATCCCACCTGGCTCTAGCTTCCACTCCAGAGGGGCTGAGGTCTCCTGCAGGCCCCATGTCACAAGTCCAAACCCCACACAGACAGCTTTAAGAGTCCTATGTGTGTGCAACTGGGTCAGGTCCTGGAGATCACTGAACTGGGGTGGAATTCCTGCCTGGAAACTGTGGCCTGGGCAGAGGTAGAAACTCAACAAATCTCCATAGTTTCCCTGCTTTTGTGATAGTGCACCCATTTCCACAGAGGCATAGGAGTGGTACAGGGAACAGCTGAAAGGTCTGCCTGCCCCTGCATCCAGTCACCAACAACAGCTGCTTACACCTCCCTACCCTCTTTAGGAATGCTTCAAGAGGGAGCAGCAAAAACCACATGCATGAGGTGTCTTTTGAGCTTCCAAACACTCTTGTCTGGTTAGTGACAGACTTCATTGAAACCAATTCTCTTGAGGAGCTGGAGTAGTGCTGCATTTACATAGTAACCAAAATGAGTTTGTTGGTTTATATAGGGAGGGGAAATCTCATACAGCATCCCAAGGAGAAACACTGATATTGTCTCATAATTAATAGTTCTTTTTTTCTAATTTTCTTGCCAGAAGACAACTTTCCTGCTAGGCAGGTTTAGCTTGTCCCAGGAGATCTTAAACTCTTTAAAATTGTATTTAGGAGTATAGGAGCACCTTCCCGAAGAACCTGTCAGGGAATACCCTAGATGTGAGGTTTCTGGCTGCTCTCAGTGGCAAATGGTCCCACATGGATGTTTCCTGCCAGGCATAGCAGCTAAGGCTCAGCCTGAGATATTGGAGCTAAAAGGAATGTAGTTTGATACAAACAAACAATACAAAGAGATATATTGGTTTCCTTGTCCTATCTGAACTGAGCACACTCAGGTATCAGTCACACAAACATGACATTTCACATGACAGGCTCTTATTAAGACTGTGCCCTGTCCCTGGAGAGGAGCCACAAACCCAGAGCACTAATGCTAAAGGCTAATATCTGGATAACACTCACCTCTCAGGTATGAGTCACAGGGACAACTTTTAATAGCTGTATTTTGTGATTTGACTGGTGCCAGCTTGGACCCTGAAACAATTACATTTTTACTTAAACCTTCTGGGCTCTCTTGGAACCTCTGAACTTCTCCCAGCGCAGACAGGCAGAGTTTCTGTTGCCCTTTAACTTTGCTTTCCATTTATTGCATTTATTTTCATCCATTTCTTTAGGTAATCTTCAGGCAAATAGTTGCCTGTCTGAGTACTTTCATTTATTTTGTGCTCACTCAGGAAATATTTACAGCTCTATTGGCCTTCCAGGAAGAAAGGCAATGATGGGAGAGGAGAAGCTATGCTGATAAACTTCCTCCGAGCCAGTGGGACAGACATACAGGTCCACAGGAGAGCCACAATCCAATAAATCCTAGCTGAGTGACTCCCTGAACTCTAGGAGCAGCAATGCTGCTATTCCAACATGTTAGGAGGATCACTGAGTCCAAGATGAGTAAAATTGAAAGGGACCACCGGCTGAGTCACCTGGTGCAATGTCTCTGCCCAAGCAAGGTTATCCTACAGCCCATTGCAGAGGATTGTGTCCAGATGGTTCTGGAACAGCTGCAGTGACAAAATCTCCAGAAGCTGGCTTTTGTACCAGTCCTTCTGAGATTCATAAGCTAAGTGGGGCTGTGTGATCCTGACTGCCTGCAGTGCAAGGTGTTGGTAATGTAGCCTTCCACCCTCCCTGCTTTGGGACTGGGATTACTAGGAGGAAAATCCTGGTGACAAAAAGCAGCAGAGCAAGTCAGACCATGACTCTGAAGGAGTGACGGCAGCAACAGTTCTGCTTGATTTCAGTTCAGTGACTTTTAAACCTTCAATTCCATGCTCAGTGAGATGGCCAGAATTAAACCATTAACTTAAAACTGGGCTTCTTGGCTCTATCCTGGACTGTAGAACCAGGGAAAAAAAAAAAAAAGTTTTGTATGTATAACCAAGGGAATAATAGCACAGGATGGAAAATCTCAAGGACTGCCCTTGGTCTCAGGATATGGGAACTGGTTTTGAGAAGGGTGGATCTCTCTGTTTGTGCCATAGGGCACTTGTGTG
The DNA here is from genome assembly GCF_001522545.3 of Parus major. Lineage (NCBI taxonomy): Eukaryota > Metazoa > Chordata > Aves > Passeriformes > Paridae > Parus > Parus major. The sequence goes on along the minus strand of NC_031799.1, from coordinate 6,982,776 downwards.
TCTCCTGCAGGGTGCATGCCAGGTGTCTGGAAGCGAGGAGTGGCGACGCAGAGCTTTCCCACGCCTGAGACCCTTTGCTGGTCTGGGCACGGGCCTTTGGGTGTCTTTAAAGTAGAGAGAGGGAGTGAAAGAGAGAACAGCACCACCCTGCCCCTGGGCAGGCAGGGAGAAGGTGCACGCTGAGGATGGTAATGTCATGCACTGAAGGAGACAGCCTGTGCACAGCATTTGCTATTCAATCATTTTGGTTAAGTGGCTCGGTATTTTCCCTTCCCATGACCTCTTCTCCACTCAGCCCTTTTATGTGCCTCTTCTGCATTTTGGTGTCTCTTAGATTAATTTGTCTCCCAGGTTTTGTCCTGTTCCTCTCTTTCATTAAGACACTTTTCCCCCTCTTCAATGCTTTTTCCTCTGCTCTCCTCTCACCTTGGTCCAAGCAGAGTCCCCCTCACCAAACACCATTTATTCTTGTGAATGATAGAGGCAGTTTGGGAAGGACCAGCCTTGATAAAGCAAGCTGTGAATTTGGGGGCACAGTGAATCTGGGAGCTCTTGCTCCAGGCTAGCAGCCAGCCACATTTCTCTGAAGAGCTTTCATAAAATCTTCCCAGCATTTTATCAAAGAGGTGATGCTGTCATGGGTTTGTTTATTATTTCCCTTCGGGGCTTGGGCTCTTCTTGGCTTCTTCCTTTCATTTTTGAGGAGGAAACGTTTGCAGCTCTGTCAGCCCCTGGGAGGAAGGTAATATACAAAGGGAACAGGAGTAATGAGAGAGCCTTTTCCTGAGCTAAGGTAACACAGCTTTATGGTCACCTATGCCCTAAACATGTGGGAACTAAGCTCTTCCCTTGAGAAATTTAGGCCAGGATGTGGTCAGTGGAAGAAAGAGCCATGGCAGGAGTTCAGGGACAAAGCCTGTGTGTTGTCCTATGTACCCTCCCAGCTCTGCTCCTCCACCTGCTCCCCTTTCTCTCTCTCCAAGGTCTCTGACCACAACCAGGCTTCCCTTCCTACTGTGCCTGAACCTTCTTCTCTGAGGGGATATTCAGTTTCCTCACCTCCTAGCCAGATATTGCAGCCAAACCTTGGAAAAATCTGTTTAAATCTTTCCCTCCTCCATCCTTTTCTCCAACTATTGAAGTCTACCTCCATATGGATTTCACTGTGCAGAGACAACCAGGGACTTTTCCATGATGGAGTTAGACTGAGGGACGGTTTCCATCCCCTGATGCTTACCTGTTCCAGCCTTTGTTCCATAATGTACCATGGCCTTGCCTGGAGCACCACATGAGCCTGGGACCAGATCTCCTTCAGGGATGCCCTGGTTTGTGTTTCTAATGTACCTACCCCCTTGCAGAACATTGGAAACTGAAAAAGTTCTGGGTTTAGGATGAACATTACTTAGCAACAACCAAAACATCAGTGTGTCATCAATGTTCTTCTAAAGGCAAAACACAGCACTGTACCAGCTACTAGGAAAGTTACTAAGAAAATGAACTCTTAGCCACAGACTTATCTAGGTGAAAGTCCACAGCTTGCAAACTAAGGCTTCAGCAAATCCGGCTACTTGTGCTAAGAAAACAGCATACTAAATCACATAACACTGTAACTCTAACTGCGACTCAATTAATTTCAAACTTACTTATTGAAACTAAACAACTAATATCTCTCAACAGTCCTCCCTTGGTTTTTATTAAGCATTCCTGCTCACATGCTGAATACATGCTGAACCTTTCAAATTGTGTGATTATTCTCCAAGATTTTATGTACAAGGTGACTATCAGCAACAAGTTGAGCTTGGGTTCAGCTGAAGCCAAGTGAAACATTGCCTTGGACTATAGCAAGAACACTGCAACAGCAAAAGCAGTTATCTACAGCCTGGTCTCCTTCCCTCACTTTTCCCACTGAGGCTGTGTATCGGACCCAAGGTATTGTTAGTCCCTGATGCTAAGGGAGATGACCACACTGGGTGTTCCAAATTCCTCGAGTCACTTGTGGTTACACTCCATTTGTGCACATCAGCACATATTCCATTTAAGACTCTCAGTCCTGTCCCTATAGGACCAGCTGCATCTCTTTTTGTTCATCTCAAGGGGGCAAAGGTTTGCTCCCATAGCCATGCTCACCATCCCACACAGGATTTGTGTAGGTGAACACGTCAGTTTTACTGTAGAAACACCAACTTGTGTCATCAGTTCTACCTGTTTCAGTGATCATGAGGGATTAAATAATACCTATTGTCCCTATGTGCTTAAGAGCATATTGTGCAATTTCAGATATTTGTGGGACCAACTCCTCTCTTATTAGCAGAGTGGAAATTGAATTCATTGTGGTGGGGAGAGGGACTGTAGTTGGCATCAAGTAAATTTTTTCACAAGGTAAAGTAGCTTGTATTCTGAAAATTTCACTGTTAACTTCCATGTAACAACTGAAATTAACTGGAACAATAAGGTCTGATTTTTTTTTTACTACCTCTGTCAGTAGGACCATATGCCTTATCTGATTCACAACAAAAAATGACAGTACCATCTTTAGATTCCTTAAGAATTTAGAACATGAGCCCTGTATACTCTTTGTAAATTTTTTCTTTTCAAATATATCACTTTTCCATCACTTTGGATCATTCTTGCTTTTTAGTTTTCTACTTAGCCATGCTGTAGTTGCCACTAGAATTGACAGCATCAGTGGTAGAGTAAGATACAAATTAATTTTTTGCTGATTTTCAAGATTCTGTCATCAATCAACTGGCTTGATGATGCACTACATGTTTGTTGAGAGAATGATGTATCCAATTTTCTTTTCCTAGAACTTGAAGAGCAAAATAAGAATGCAATAAAACAGCATATGTCCCCTCCCTTTTGGGTTCAGTTTTGATTTTCAGAAAACTACTTTAATTAAGACTTTGGGCTGTTTATAATGTACCTGCATTTCAGGTGGTGTCAGTTGGCACCACTTGGGCATGTTTTCTTTTATCTTTAACCCTTTTTACATACATAGGTGTCACTGGAGTGGGACTCGAGTCCCAGCAGTTAGAAGTCTCAGGTCACTTATGTACAACCCCTCAAAAGGTGTAACAATGCTCAGGCAGAGGCTTCTTCTTTAACACTTTAAATCTCTTTTTACTCCCTTACTCTCCTTTGTGCGTGTTTGGGAGTATCATGAAACACATCCCTTAGAAATCCCACTTCAAAGAGAGGAGGAAGCATGAACAAGGAAATGACTGAAGAGTGTGTGTGGGTCTTCTTTCATGGTGTATGTCCTTGCTGAACAGTTTGGTCTTCTGTTTTTCACCCTTCTGGCATCACAGATATCCCACGAAGGGAGCAGAGTGGTGCCTCTCAGGGACAGTTTGTGTTGCAGATTAGCTCTTGGCTGTACACCAGGTAGATAGGCAGAAAAGTCTCACTATTTTTTCATATGAGGTTTTGTTTAGCTTCTTCAAAGAAAACCCAGGGAAAATATTCCAGAGTGATCTTTGTGCAAACAAGCTCTCATCTTCAAAACAAGCTTCATCTCTGCCTTGAATCCAGAGCTCACGTGGTAATCTTCTCTTGTTTTTAGCATATGAGTGCTCTGCAGGCAGGGAAGTCTACCCACACAAGGAGTCTTCTCTCCTGCAGGGGATAATTTTACTCTTGGAGACATACAATGAGATGATTATCCACTTCTGTCTGGTTTCCCCAGGAGAGCAGGGCTATGTGACCCTGCAGTAGGGGTGTGCAAGAGGGTGAGTGTGTGCACTGCCTGCATCTCTCTGCTCCCTGATACCCTGAAGCACTTGGCCCATTGTGGGCAAAAACGGGAGAAGGGCCGATACAGCAGGAGTAAAGAACTCCTACAGATTCTATAAACATCTCTGGCTGGATAGAGAAATGAAATAGTATTATGACCCTGTTGAGGGGACATTAGTAAGCATGACAGTTAAACTATGACAGTCTCCGAGGACTGGAAGAAGGGAAGCAGTCACCTATGATAACAAGATCCCAGAGTTGAGATAAATATATATGTAAATTAATGTCAATTTTTTTTAAACTTGGAAAACAATCTTTGTTTTGAAAACTTCTCTTGTTTAAAATAAAATCAGCACAAAGGTGACTGGACTTTTAAGAGAGAAAGGCCTGTTTTGGCTAAGCAGGTTATTCTGCATAAAACCGCCTTCTGGTTAGACACAGTCCCCTCCATATTCAGCTGTTGACTGCTGAAACTCAGTTCTTGATTATTTTCCCATGTGTGGAAACATATATATTAAAAATTAAAGAAAAAAGGAAAAGGTAAAAAAGAGACTAAAACTTTCTGTCTGTTTCAGGGTGTCATTTGTCAAACTGGGCCCAAACACCAAAACTTGACTTATTGCTCTAAGTCAACTGATAAAATGTCTGTCATTCTGTGCTGCTGCTCATTTCTAGGAAGAAAATTATGTTGGTTTCTCTGGTTTTGAGGGAAAATGTGTTCTGTTCCAGGGAGCAGGGCTGGCTTATGGTATCTGGGTGGTGTAAGATCCCAGCAGAATGTTGTACCTGCTGCCCACCAGCCAGTCCTGTTAAACACGTGGACCTGTACTCTTGGCACTTGGTGACCATGGAGCAGACTCCTCATCTTGATTGTTGTCAGTCATCTTTGTTATCTTCTCTCTTGTGAGAAAACAAAAAGGAGCAATGAGGACAAGGATCAAAGCTGCAAAGCCCCAGAGGAACTGTGGGTGAATCACATGGATGCTCTCCAGATATGAGGCAAACACAATCAAGTCATCAGGGCGCTGCAGAGATCCTGCCGGGAAGGGGCCAGCTCTCTGGGGAGGTTAAAGTGAACTCAAAGCCCCAGAGTAGGCAAAGAAGGTGATTTTCTTCCAGGGCTGGTTCTTTATCTGGTCCATGCTGTGATGCTCACATGAGAGGCATGGAGCTGTGGAGTTGATGAGCTGCTGTCTTGGGTTTTTTCTTCCAGAGGTGCAAGTGCAGCTGGGGCAATGTAAACCCTTAATTTAGATCCTATTTACACTAATGCACAGTAAGTATTACAGCACTGCAGTTGCCAGGATATAAAACCCAGGAGCACAAACCACTTCTGTTTCTCAGCTGCATTTATAACAGAAAAATACTTTTATTGGGGGAGTGGTGTGGTTATTTTATTCCAAGCTTCTTTTTCCATTCCTGGATGAAACTCCAGGGTGTTCAGTCTTTCTGCCCAAGGCATGAAACCTGTGATTTCCTGCTCTAGGGATTTTGCAACACACTCAGGTGTGTCCCAAAAGCCCACAGCTCAAAGGTTAATTTGGCCACAAGGCTTTTTAAGTCTCTAAGGAGAAGTTCTGGAATGGGGAACACAACATTGCCTATAGTTAGTTACTGTGTGACAGTTGCAGCCATGGTTCAGTGAGGATTTTAAAGAAAAATGCAATCATCAGGCACAGTCCACAGGGGTTCACCAAGGGAATGTCCTATTCAACTAATTTGATATCCGTCTCTGATAAGGTCACCCACTGAGTGGATGTAGTTTTACTGGATTTTAGAAAGGTTTTAATACTGTCCCTCAAATGTCCAGCTGTGGGATAAGCAGGTTCATGGTGTGCTGGGTGAAGAACTGGCTAAAGACAGGGCTCAAAGGGTGGTAATGAATGGGGCCTCATCTGGCTTGCAATCAGTCACCAGTGGTTTTCCTCAGGCGTCAGTTTCAGGGCCATTTCAATATATTTATCAACCATCTGGATGCAGGAGTGCATCATGAGCAAGTTGATGATTGCTGTAGGTCTCTTCCAACAGAAATAGTCTATTCTATTTTTCTGAAAAGGGTGACAACTGTTGTTAAGGAAACTTCCCTGCCTAGCCATCCAGAAGCTGCTCTTGCCATTGCACTTGCACCCCTTGATCTGAGGCCTCCTTCCCAGATACATGCCCCAGATTCAGACAGTAAGACTGGGTTTGCTTACTGGCTTACTCATCCCAGGTTTCCCACAGAAACAGAGTTTCAGACATCTTGATCCTTAAAATAATTTAATCATGGTGCAATAACAGAATAACAGATTGAGCTGTTGCCTCTGATGAGGAAACCCAACAGAGAAATCCCTGGGCTTTTATACCCTCACAGTCTAAGTGTGGGGAAAGCCTGGATTCATTGGCTCCTGGTATAGTTCTGAGTGCCCAGTCCCCTGCCCTGGCTGCAGGTCCCTGTGCCCTTTGTTATGCAAAAGGCCAGCAGTTCACATCCTCTTGCTTGGGGCTCAGCCTCTGGCTCCTGCTCCCCAGAGCTCAACCTGCAGCTTGCCACATGAACATGCCTGTGTAAAATATACCCCTCAGCACTATCCTCCTCTTCACCTTCCACTTTTTTCTGTTTTTTCTTACCTGACTTCTTTTATTCTTTGCCTTTCCCATAGGAGCAGGTCTGGCTCCAGGTCTCAGCATCTTTTATCTATCAGTTGCTATGGTTTCAGTATCTTGTAGAAACTAAATGTGACATACAGACCCTGTATTAGAGACAGCTATGAGATGACTCATGTTGTGTCTTCCAGCCTTGTTGGTGTTTGGGGCAGGGCATGTCCTCCCAGCATGGTTTTGTAGGGGTCTCTAAGGGCCTGCAAGCCAGCAGGTTATGTTTTCCCTAAAGTGACTGTCCCTGGAGAGCTCCCTCTGCACTGAGATTCAGAGATATGGGAGTAGTTAAGCATTTTGCAAAGGCTTCCCATTTCCTAAGAAAAAAAAATATTTGGCTGAAAAGCAAGTTAAATAAGAACAGTGGCTGACTTTACTGTTAGATGTTGGCTCTACAAACAAGGAGACTTCAGGATTCCAGCAGAGCCTGTTTTCCTAGAATAGTTTTATATTGTTTTATGCATTGCTTCCCCACCTCCTCCTCTTTGTTGCCATAATAGAGAAAAGTGACCTAATTGTAGAAATGGACTCCCCTGTGCCTCACTTGAGGACACCTGCCAGTTTATAGTGGTTATAGTTGATGCCAGACAAGAACAGTAGCTGAATGAAGAGCCAGGAGGCAAAAGAAGGAAGTGAGACCCTAAGGATCAGCCTGAAAAATGATGGTTTGAACACAGAGGGGGTGTCAGAAGATGAGGGGCAAGAACAATTCCCTCAAGAATGAGGAGCATGGAATAAAAGATAAAAGAATGCAATTGAAAACCAGCAGGCAATACAGGACTACCTGGACTGAGACTGAAACCCTTTGTGGGTACTACTGGTAGAATCCCATGCAGGATTTGAGCAATTGAAGGAAGTGCTCACACATCCTGGTGATACAGCCCCATTAATCTAGTGTCTGATGAATATTTCCAGCTTTGTGCTGAGTCCTTGGCTTGGACCTTGTCAAGTTCCTTGAAAGTGCAGTCAGAACAGGAGCTGACATCAAAGGCTTTGCTGAACTTGTGAGGCATCATTTGCTCACCACTGGCTTTTGTTCCTCCTGCCCTGCTTCAGACACTTGTTTCTTGGGAATCCAGCTTGAAGAAATATTTCTGGAGCCATTTTTAACACTGCATAGTGCAGCTTTGCAGCTATTGGCTTATGCTTTTGGTCTGGTAGCAGATGTGGGACATAATGAGAAATCAGATTGGCTGATTCTCCTTTCCCTCTTAGTTCACTCTTGACTATGTGCATGTGAGTAGAGACAACTAAGACATTACAACTTAGAGAATTGTGGGGAGCTGCAATGATTGTGTGTTCTCAGTCTGTCCCATCTGTATAGATATTTGTAACCAACTTATTTGTCAACAAATTCACAACACTTAAAAACTATTGACTATTCCTGGGTTAGGCAGTGCTATTATTCAAAAGGAGGGAAACAGAAGAGAAACTGTCTTAAGCTGAGGGAAGTGTGAGACCAGAAACACACATTTTGTACCTTGGTAATATTCCAGATTGAGACAGAGTCACTGTAGGTCACAGACACTGTAAGACCTACAGCACAGCCTTCATAGGGGGACTCAGAGCTCTCCCCACTGTCCCACTGCACTGCAAACTTTCCTGGAAAAGCCTTTTTTTCCTGGAAATGACCTCTTCATTACCTGTTCCCAGTGTGATCTATGCAGGTGAGTGATGTTCAGGTCTTAATCCTTTTGTTTCCTGAAGTATCATGAGCCGGAGAGAGAATTATCACACCCACTGGTAATTTATTCTCAAGAACTGCAATGTCAGTCAGGCTAAACAAAACTAAACAAAGAATTTGTATATGACAACAAACCAACCAGAAGAGCTTAGTGTGTTGGAAGAAGAGACAAATAAGAGAAAAGCACATTTTGTACTAGTCATCCTACAGCTGGTCTGCATCACCTCTCTTACTGTGCAGCAAACAGCCAGCCCAGGGCCCCTTTCTCTACCTGTCCTGTCATGCTTTTCCTAGACAAGCTATGTAGCCTTAAATTTTTCTTCATGGAAGCAAATGCACATTTCAGTATTTATCTTTCTTTTGTACCAAAAACTCCCTGTGAATTTCTGTTGAGATTCAAATCTTGCCTCCTCTCCCCACGAATGAGCTCTTTCATAAATGACTTGATTAGGAGGCTGTTGCCTGTGAAATTACTTACATTGAATTCTTATCGTATGGTGAGGTGGGACTTTTGTTCTCCTACATGCACTTGCACATGAGGCACATTACAAGTTCTGAACTGGGACTGACAACTAGTAAGTCAAGGATGATTTGACTGCAACTGGTCCCTGACCTAGGCTTTGAGGGCTGCAATCTTCTGTTTGTATGCAAAATGGGCATGAATCTGCCTCAGTCAGGAAGCCAGCAAACTGTGTTAGTCCCAAAATACAAACTATTATGAAGCAGAGGTTATTTTAGATTACCAGTGGTCCTGTACATTTTGTTGGTAGTGGTGGCAACTCAGAGGCTGTCTGCTGCTGACCACTCATCACAGCTCTCAGGCTGGCATAGAAACTTCTAGAATGTATCTGCCTGAAACAGATCATAATTTTCTGGCTTATTTTTCAAATAAAACAATTCACTGAACCTCTCTGTGCCCACACAAAAAGTTGGAAAAGCTGATGGGAAGACTGTACCTCAGAAGCTTTGTCTGAAGACATTTTCAGAGATCTGCACTTCAATGTCCTGCTCTGACTAGCTCGACTATCCCCAACACTTGACAAGGCTGGCCACGTTACATGACTTTGATTTACCTGTGTCCTGGAAAACTCTGAGGATGAAGATAGCTCTGGTGACCAGACCCAGGGCTGGTCCTTCATCCCAGCTGTCGTAAGTGTAAAATAGTGTAGAAAATGCAATGGTCAATATGCCATGGAGCCCCGAGGTGGAAGCAGGAAAACTTCTGGTTTGTGTCATCATGGCATTGAAGCATGGGATCATGGAGCGAGGCATAGGCTGTGTGGTCTTGTTTTTCTGTCCCATAGCCACAGATGTCAAGAACACCTCCTATCAAGAAATATTCTGACAACATGCCTACAAGGAATGGAAGATTTGACCACAGTCCCAACCACAGCCCTTTGCACAATAATGGTTAACAAGCTGCATCTAACCAGAGAATTGGACATGAAATTGCAGGAACAGGTTGACAGGTTTGTTCTCTTCACCCTCCCTGGAAGGGACACCTTTTGGTAAGCCACGTGTCCTCAACTGTGTGTGTGTTGACATGGGATGTTAAGCTTGCGATTGCAATTGTACTGTTGGTGCTATGTGTAATTACTCTGCATTATCACCAGCTAAACAAAAAGCCCTGATGTGTTGAATTCAATAAATTGTGAGATTCGTGAATCCCACTGGCTCTTTTGAATGTGACTTGACCTACAGATTATTGAAAATTTTCACATCCAGTGTTGGATCTCTAGTTACGCTTTTGCAACACCAGCTAAAATGTTTTTCCTCAAGTCCACTGTGGACCTCCTGGAGTTAATTTTGTTACTCCTTCATAAATCAACTGTGCCTGCTAAGAGCAGCTTCACCACTGTAGTTCAATTATTGGTTGGCTCCTATTAGGTGTCCCCTTGAGACTCCTCTTCACCAGACTAACTAACTCCAGCTCCCTAGACTCTGCTTCTAGGACAGAAGTGTTCTGTCTCCTGGTCTAGGGAGCCCTCCTCTCAGGTTTCTTGGTAGCCCTGTTGAACTGCAGACTCACAATGGAGATCCTAACTCCCTTGCTCTGCCTGCCACAGAACTCCTAGCATGTACTTTTCCCAGTTTGCAACGGGAGCACATCGTTGGCTCATAATCAGTCTGACATTAACAATAGGAGCTGGACTGGGTGATCCTGGTGGGTGCCTTCCAACTCAGAATATTCTGTGATTCTATGAATATGGTAAGATTGGACACTCATGTCAGGGTAAGGCAGGAATATCCATCATCAGTACCTGCACTGATATTGGACCCTTCCCATGGACTCAGTGATATCAGTGCTCAATTTGCACACAAAATATGGCTCATGTCAAAGCCACCTGAGAATAAAAAAGCTGTAGCAGCAGACCTGCACTCAAAGAGATCTCAAAGGAACATTCTATTGCTTTGTGATAGAGAAGTGTGATTTAACTCCTTTCCCTGACTTACTCTGAAGCCCAGTGTCCCAAAATCATATTAAGGAGCAGTGTGGGAAACACCATAATTTTAAATAATGACTGCATTGCTTGTGGTCTGTAAATATCTCATCAGATATTGCTGAGGATCTCAGCTCTGATACCCTGGGAAAGTTCCAACATAGATAATTGCCTCCTGCCTAATTCAATTCACATTTAATAGAGTGGCAACACTCAAGTGATTGCCCTGGGGTGAATGACTGGTGGGAATCAAGAGTGCACAAAAAGCACATTAAGAAGCAGAGATGGAAATCCATTGAGAATCAATGTTTGAGGAAAAGTCCTCCTCCCTTGCCTCAGGAAGTCCTGAGCCAATTTCCCACTTTCAGCTGCAGCAGCCTGAACATATGGAAAGACACCTTGGGTTGTTCTTCTTGTAGAAGAGTGATATCACGAAGGATTACAGTGGGGAGGGTGGTGCCAAGAGGGGTGCGACAATTCTTTCTATAAAACTCTTAAGAACTCTTTTGTTTTCCCCAAACCTTGTTAGCTGGTATTATAGGGATCATGGACCTTTGTTTCCATGTTTCCATGCACTTTCTGTCCCACTTATAGAAAAAGGAAGGTATTCTACTTGCCAGCACTGGTGGGAGGGCAGCAGTACTGTGAGCAAACAACTCTTGTACTGTGGTGGTTGGTGTACATGGTGCATTCAGAGCTGACACCATTCACATCCTGTGTTCTTCTGTGTCCAGCATTCATGCCATCTGCAAAGGAAAAACAGACATATTGCTAGGATAGCTGGAGATAGGCATGTCAGCGGGTCAGGAAGGCCTGTCTGCTTTAGACATGGCTAAGCTGACACTTGCTCCTGTGCTGTATTTTCTTGCACAGTCTTTTCTCCCCACACACAAAGCAAACTAAAATTGGTTGGTTTTGCTCAAGAAGAACAAAAGGTCCCTGCCCTGGCAGAGGCTTCCTTCTCTGCTCTATATTCTTTGAGACTGTATCTGCCAAATTTATTTTCCCCTTAGTAGATTGGTAAGCTTGCTGGGCTCCAGGTTCCCCCAGGTGCTGCACGTGTATGTAGCAAAAATTTTGTCAGAGATCCTACAGCCCCAGATAGGTCAAGGCAGGACAATAAACAGCAGGTCCATATCAGGTGGCCAACATTGCTTCATGTTACTCGGTGTGGCATGGAGGCACAGAGGGATGCAGCTTACCTCCACTTATCTTTGTTGTGAGAAATTACACCACTACAATTCCTCTCCTGAATAAAAATCTGGAGATCTCCACTTCCTTGCTGTGCAGAGATCCTTCTGTTTCCTCCCCTGGAAGGCACCTGGCTCCTGGTGGTCTTCCTCCAAGTGCCAGGAATTTCTCTTCCTTTCCAAAAATTGTGCTGTGTCTTGGGGCTAATCTCAAATTTACATTTTAGAGACAAGTTTCAAGTGTCTGAACATCACCCCACTGCAAAACAGCCCTTCAGATAAGGCCCCAAGTTGGAAACAACCTTAAAGATCATCTTGGTCCAATCCCCCTGCTGTGGGCAGGGAAGTCTTCCATGAGCTCAGGTTGCTCAGAGCCCCATTCAACATTAAACACCTGAGGAATGGGACATCCACAACTTCTCTGAGCAACCTGTGCCAGTGTCTTGCCACCCTCACAATAAAGATTTTTCTCTTTTTCTTTGATCTAAACCTGCCCTCTTTCAGTTTGAAGCCAGTTCCCATTTTCCTGCACTACATAATCTTATAAACAGTCTTTCTCCCATCATAGAATCATGGAATTTTTTGGATTGAACGAGACTTTAAAGATCATCTGGTTCCAGTCCCCGATGTCCTCTCCACCTGTGCAGCCCTGGGATTCCCTCTCCCAACTCTCTGTTAATAGTAAGAGAACAGCTGCTTGTGAATCCCAGGTGGTGTCCCTGAGCCAGCATCTCAGCAGGGAAGCTAGCCCAGAGCCTTCAATTAATTTCTGAGCCCTGAAAACAGACATGCTGCAGTCTGTGCAAGTACAGAAGGAGAAAACTGAGAGTAGGACCCAACTAGATTTTTCCATTTCAATCTGAATGGAGTCAATTACTCATCCAACTGTGTTTTTCTTGTTATGCACTTAAGGGATATTCTCACTTTGGTGAATTCTGATGCAGAGACTTTTTTAGAGGGTGTGTTATAATTCAAATAGCAAGCTGGGGCAGCTCTCCCCAGCAAGCTGGAGGTATTGAAAGGATCTTGGCTTCAGTAGATGAAGATAATTGGGGAGATTGGACAAAGGAGAAAGAAGACAGGAGAGAAAGCTCATTTCATCCAGTTAAGTATACAGAATGTTAAGTAATCACATAACTTAGTAGTAATGATTCATCTTGGTGATGTCTTGTTAAAATTCTGGGCTAGTTGTGTCTTGCATACATGCTCCAGGCTGAAATGGGGACAAAAACCATCCCTGGCTTAGAGTGCTGGTTAGATATTGCATAAGGGACTCAGGTCTCTTTCCTAGTGGATGCAGAGGCTGACTCTGAAGGGGTTACTGTGCCCCATGGGTGGGGGTTTTTGAACTGGCAGGAGATCACAGGTGGAGGAGAGTTTCTGGAATGAGGGGAGATATGCTTCTAGGCAGTGGAAAACATGGGGCTTTGCCAGCAGGCTGCTCTTGGCAAAGTCTGCTCTCGCCAACTGTAACCTTGGCAGAGACCACATACAAACTGGGCACATGCTAATTCTGCTGGCATTAATTAAACAGCTATTTCCTTTGGGGCCAAAAGGCGTTTTGGATAAGGAGGCACTGGCCTATTGTCCAGGATTACTCTGTTTTAATCCGGGCTTTGGTTTAGGCAGGTATTTTTCATCCCCCTCATGGAACCTCTGTCTGCAGTCCATAAGAGGAAGACATTTTTTTGACCATGACGTGATGGGCCCATCATGAAAAGTAATAGCCTTTGCCTTTTTGGTATGAATGTCAGCCCAGCACAGTAGGAGATCCCATGTTACAGGCACATGGAATAATTGGTGACAAGCTGAAGTGTCACGCTCTTAGCTTTGAATGTAGAGCGAGCCAAATTCTGGACAGCCTGGGGGAAAGGAAGTTCTAAGAAATGGGAGTCACCAGATCATTCCTGGAATGGGGATGTCATAAGACACCTATGGCATATTTGAGTTTCCTAGCACTGAGTGATGTTAGTTCAGCGCCATGTGATGAGGAATCAATTTTTTAGGTTCCTTTGCAGGAGGTTCACTGAGTTTTTCTGTCCATGATGGAGGTGTGCTCACATCCCTGAAGATGAACCTGAGATGCTGCAAGAAGTCCCAAGAAAAAGGGACTGCATGACTGAAGGAGGGGTTGTGCTTCCCTAACTCTCTGTACCAGGTTTGTGTGCTTCAGGGTTATGTTAAACATAGATTTGAATCAAAACAGGGTTTGCGTCCTGAAAAAACTCAAATTCACTTAGCCAAGATTCATAACACAGACTTTAGGCAACAGATAGGTTTTTATATGTTCCTGACCACACACATGCACAAAGCTGGTATGTGGATCCCTGCCAATGTCAGCCAAGC